>NW_027333403.1:0-43833 GCF_002575655.3 Aegilops tauschii subsp. strangulata | reverse complement strand
CTCACCAACCAAGGTATATGGTGAGTGGTGGAATACTTTTTGTAATTTGCAAAAGCACCCAATTAATGGCCTTGTTTCCCTCAAAAATTTATGTTTACCAATCTATTAATTGCAACACATGCATGCATAATGTACAAGCATTCGTCAATTTTCTCTTAATACTACATGCAATTATTTAATGCACCTTGGAATCTGAACTTGTGATGGTGAACAAGCAAATTGAGCCTTATAAAATGGAAAAACTAAGATTTTGAGATAAGCCCTATAAACGGAAAGGAGGGAGTACTTCGAAAGAGATTGTCCATTTTGTACACGAAGTGCATCCAGTTTTTGCCGTAACCCTCTCAACTTTTTAGCACATTCTATGTGGGTGAAATGATGATACCATGGCAACTTTCAACTTTTTCAGAGTTCATTTGTAGTCGTTTTCATTTTCAGGGTCATATAGTGCAAAAAAATAAGTAAATCCATGAAAAATAACAAATGAAGTGAGAAAGGGTTGAAAAATGATGATGTGGCTTTGAATGGTGCATTTTGAAGACACACAAAGTATGGAGTTCAAAAAATGAAATCCCTTTATAATATACGTGTTTTCGTATGAAAACCTGATACTTCGAAAGAGATTGTCCGTTTTGTACACGAAGTGCATCTAGTTTTTGACGTAACCCTCTCAACTTTTTAGCACATGCTATGTGGGTGAAATGATGATACCCTGCCAACTTTCAACCTTTTCAAAGTTCATTTGTAGTGCTTTTCATTTTCAGGGTCACATAGCTCAAAAAAATCAGTAAATGCATGAAAATAACAAATGAAGTCAGAAAGGGTTGAAATTGATGATGTGGCTTTGAATAGTGCATTTTGAACACATAAAAAGAATGGAGTTCAAATAAGTTAAAAAAATGAAATCCCTATGTAACAGACGAGTTTTCGTATAAAACAATGATACTTCAAAAGAGATTGTCCGTTTTGTACACGAAGTGCATCCAGTTTTTGCCGTAACCCTCTCAGCTTTTTAGCACATTCTATGTGGGTGAAATGATGATACCATGCCAACTTTCAACCTTTTCAGAGTTCATTTGTAGTGCTTTTCACTTTCAGGGTCATATAGCTCAAAAAAACAGTAAATGCATGAAAAATAACAAATGAAGTCAGAAGGGGTTGAAAATTGATGATGTGGCTTTGAATGGTGCATTTTGAAGACACAAAATGTCTGGAGTTCAAATAAGTTCAAAAAAATGAAATCCCTTTGTAACAGACGAGTTTCCGTATGAAACCCTAATACTCCTTCCTTTCCGGATTATAGGGCTCAATTAAAAAATCTCACCAACCAAGGTATATGGTGAGTGGTGGAATACTTTTTGTAATTTGCAAAAGCACCCAATTAATGGCCTTGTTTCCCTCAAAAATTTATGTTTACCAATCTATTAATTGCAACGCATGCATGCATAATGTACAAGCATTCGTCAATTTTCTCTTAATACTACATGCAATTATTTAATGCACCTTGGAATCTGAACTTGTGATGGTGAACAAGCAAATTGAGCCTTATAAAATGGAAAAACTAAGATTTTGAGATAAGCCCTATAAACCGGAAAGGAGGGAGTACTTCGAAAGAGATTGTCCATTTTGTACACGAAGTGCATCCAGTTTTTGCCGTAACCCTCTCAACTTTTTAGCACATTCTATGTGGGTGAAATGATGATACCATGGCAACTTTCAACTTTTTCAGAGTTCATTTGTAGTGCTTTTCATTTTCAGGGTCATATAGTGCAAAAAAATAAGTAAATCCATGAAAAATAACAAATGAAGTGAGAAAGGGTTGAAAAATGATGATGTGGCTTTGAATGGTGCATTTTGAAGACACACAAAGTATGGAGTTCAAAAAATGAAATCCCTTTATAATATACGTGTTTTCGTATGAAAACCTGATACTTCGAAAGAGATTGTCCGTTTTGTACACGAAGTGCATCTAGTTTTTGACGTAACCCTCTCAACTTTTTAGCACATGCTATGTGGGTGAAATGATGATACCCTGCCAACTTTCAACCTTTTCAAAGTTCATTTGTAGTGCTTTTCATTTTCAGGGTCACATAGCTCAAAAAAATCAGTAAATGCATGAAAATAACAAATGAAGTCAGAAAGGGTTGAAATTGATGATGTGGCTTTGAATAGTGCATTTTGAACACATAAAAAGAATGGAGTTCAAATAAGTTAAAAAAATGAAATCCCTATGTAACAGACGAGTTTTCGTATAAAACAATGATACTTCAAAAGAGATTGTCCGTTTTGTACACGAAGTGCATCCAGTTTTTGCCGTAACCCTCTCAGCTTTTTAGCACATTCTATGTGGGTGAAATGATGATGCCATGCCAACTTTCAACCTTTTCAGAGTTCATTTGTAGTGCTTTTCACTTTCAGGGTCATATAGCTCAAAAAAACAGTAAATGCATGAAAAATAACAAATGAAGTCAGAAGGGGTTGAAAATTGATGATGTGGCTTTGAATGGTGCATTTTGAAGACACAAAATGTCTGGAGTTCAAATAAGTTCAAAAAAATGAAATCCCTTTGTAACAGACGAGTTTCCGTATGAAACCCTAATACTCCCTCCTTTCCGGATTATAGGGCTCAATTAAAAAATCTCACCAACCAAGGTATATGGTGAGTGGTGGAATACTTTTTGTAATTTGCAAAAGCACCCAATTAATGGCCTTGTTTCCCTCAAAAATTTATGTTTACCAATCTATTAATTGCAATGCATGCATGCATAATGTACAAGCATTCGTCAATTTTCTCTTAATACTACATGCAATTTTTTAATGCACCTTGGAATCTGAACTGGTAATGCTGAACAACCAAATTGAGCCTTATAAAATGGAAAAACTAAGATTTTGAGATAAGCCCTACAAACCGGAAAGGAGGGAGTACTTCGAAAGAGATTGTCCATTTTGTACACGAAGTGCATCCAGTTTTTGCCGTAACCCTCTCAACTTTTTAGCACATTCTATGTGGGTGAAATGATGATACCATGCCAACTTTCAACTTTTTCAGAGCTCATTTGTAGTGCTTTTCATTTTCAGGGTCATATAGTGCAAAAAAATCAGTAAATCCATGAAAAATAACAAATGAAGTGAGAAAAGGGTTGAAAGATGATGTGGCTTTGAATGGTGCATTTTGAAGACACATAAAGTATGGAGTTCAAAAAATGAAATCCCTTTGTAATATACGTGTTACTGTATGAAAACCTGATACTTCGAAAGAGATTGTCCGTTTTGTACACGAAGTGCATCCAAATTTTGCCGTAACCCTCTCAACTTTTTAGCACATGCTATGTGGGTGAAATCATGGTACCATGCCAACTTTCGACCTTTTCAGAGTTCATTTGTAGGGCTTTTCATTTTTAGGGTCATATAGCTCAAAAAATCAGAAAATGCATGAAAAATAATAAATGAAGTCAGAAAGGTTGGAAAATTGATGATGTGGCTTTGAATGGTGTGTTTTGAACACGCAAAAAGTCTGGAGTTCAAATAAGTTCACAAAAATGAAATCCCTGTGTAACAGACGAGTTTCCGTATAAAACCCGGATACTTCAAAAGAGATTGTCCGTTTTGTACACGACGTGCATCCAGTTTTTGCCGTAACCCTCTCAAATTTTTAGCACATGCTATGTGGGTGAAATGATGATACCCTGCCAACTTTCATCCTTTTCAAAGTTCATTTGTAGTGCTTTTCATTTTCAGGGTCACATAGCTCAAAAAATCAGTAAATGCATGAAAATAACAAATGAAGTCAGAAAGGGTTGAAATTGATGATGTGGCTTTGAATAGTGCATTTTGAACACAGAAAAAGTATGGAGTTCAAATAAGTTAAAAAAATGTAATCCCTATGTAACAAACGAGTTTTCGTATAAAACAATGATACTTCAAAAGAGATTGTCCGTTTTGTACACGAAGTGCATCCAGTTTTTGCCGTAACCCTCTCAGCTTTTTAGCACATTCTATGTGGGTGAAATGATGATACCATGCCAACTTTCAACCTTTTCAGAGTTCATTTGTAGTGCTTTTCACTTACAGGGTCATATAGCTCAAAAAAACGGTAAATGCATGAAAAATAACAAATGAAGTCAGAAGGGGTTGAAAATTGATGATGTGGCTTTGAATGGTGCATTTTGAAGACACAAAAAGTCTGGAGTTCAAATAAGTTCAAAAAAATGAAATCCCTTTGTAACAGACGAGTTTCCGTATGAAACCCTAATACTCCCTCCTTTCCGGATTATAGGGCTCAATTAAAAAATCTCACCAACCAAGGTATATGGTGAGTGGTGGAATACTTTTTGTAATTTGCAAAAGCACCCAATTAATGGCCTTGTTTCCCTCAAAAATTAATGTTTACCAATCTATTAATTGCAATGCATGCATGCATAATGTACAAGCATTCGTCAATTTTCCCTTAATACTACATGCAATTATTTAATGCACCTTGGAATCTGAACTGGTGATGGTGAACAACCAAATTGAGCCTTATAAAATGGAAAAACTAAGATTTTGAGATAAGCCCTATAACCCGGAAAGGAGGGAGTACTTCGAAATAGATTGTCCATTTTGTACATGTAGTGCATCCAGTTTTTGCCGTAACCATCTCAACTTTTTAGCACATTCTATGTGGGTGAAATGATGATACCATGCCAACTTTCAACTTTTTCAGAGCTCATTTGTAGTGCTTTTCATTTTCAGGGTCATATAGTGCAAAAAATCAGTAAATCCATGAAAAATAACAAATGAAGTGAGAAAGGGTTGAAAATAGATGACGTGGCTTTGAATGCTGCATTTTGAAGACACATAAAGTATGGAGTTCAAAAAATGAAATCCCTTTGTAATATACGTGTTTCCGTATGAAAACCTGACACTTCGAAAGAGATTGTCCGTTTTGTACATGAAGTGCATCCAAATTTTGCCGTAACCCTCTCAACTTTTTAGCACATGCTATGTGGGTGAAATCATGATACCATGCCAACTTTCGACCTTTTCAGAGTTCATTTGTAGGGCTTTTCATTTTTAGGGTCATATAGCTAAAAAAATCAGAAAATGCATGAAAAATAATAAATGAAGTCAGAAAGGGTGGAAAATTGATGATGTGGCTTTGAATGGTGTGTTTTGAACACACAAAAAGTCTGGAGTTCAAATAAGTTCACAAAAATGAAATCCCTGTGTAACAGACGAGTTTTCGTATAAAACCCGGATACTTCATAAGAGATTGTCCGTTTTGTACACGACGTGCATCCAGTTTTTGCCGTAACCCTCTCAAATTTTTAGCACATGCTATGTGGGTGAAATGATGATACCCTGCCAACTTTCAACCTTTTCAAAGTTCATTTGTAGTGCTTTTCATTTTTAGGGTCACATAGCTCAAAAAAATCAGTAAATGCATGAAAATAACAAATGAAGTCAGAAAGGGTTGAAATTGATGATGTGACCTTGACTAGTGCATTTTGAACACATAAAAAGTCTGGAGTTCAAATAAGTTAAAAAAAATGAAATCCCTATGTAACAGACGAGTTTTCGTATAAAACAATGATACTTCAAAAGAGATTGTCCGTTTTGTACACGAAGTGCATCCAGTTTTTGCCGTAACCCTCTCAGCTTTTTAGCACATTCTATGTGGTTGAAATGATGATACCATGCCAACTTTGAACCTTTTCAGAGTTCATTTGTAGTGCTTTTCACTTTCAGGGTCATATAGCTCAAAAAACGGTAAATGCATGAAAAATAACAAATGAAGTCAGAAGGGGTTGAAAATTGATGATGTGGCTTTGAATGGTGCATTTTGAACACACAAAATGTCTGGAGTTCAAATAAGTTCAAAAAAATGAAATCCCTTTGTAACAGACGAGTTTCCGTATGAAACCCTAATACTCCCTCCTTTCCAGATTATAGGGCTCAATTAAAAAATCTCACCAACCAAGGTATATGGTGAGTGGTGGAATACTTTTTGTAATTTGCAAAAGCACCCAATTAATGGCCTTGTTTCCCTCCAAAATTTATGTTTACCAATCTATTAATTGCAATGCATGCATGCATAATGTACAAGCATTCATCAATTTTATCTTAATACTACATGCAATTATTTAATGCACCTTGGAATCTGAACTGGTAATTGTGAACAACCAAATTGAGCCTTATAAAATGGAAAAACTAAGATTTTGAGATAAGCCCTATAAACCGGAAAGGAGGGAGTACTTCGAAAGAGATTGTCCATTTTGTACACGAAGTGCATCCAGTTTTTGCCGTAACCCTCTCAACTTTTTAGCACATTCTATGTGGGTGAAATGATGATACCATGCCAACTTTCAACTTTTTCAGAGCTCATTTGTAGTGCTTTTCATTTTCAGGGTCATATAGTGCAAAAAAATCAGTAATTCCATGAAAAATAACAAATGAAGTGAGAAAGGGTTGAAAGATGATGTGGCTTTGAATGGTGCGTTTTGAAGACACATAAAGTATGGAGTTCAAAAAATGAAATCCCTTTGTAATATACGTGTTTCCGTATGAAAACCTGATAGTTCGAAAGAGATTGTCCGTTTTGTACACGAAGTGCATCCAAATTTTGCCGTAACCCTCTCAACTTTTTAGCACATGCTATGTGGGTGAAATCATGATACCATGCCAACTTTCGACCTTTTCAGAGTTCATTTGTAGGGCTTTTCATTTTTAGGGTCATATAGCTCAAAAAATCAGAAAATGCATGAAAAATATTAAATGAAGTCAGAAAGGGTGGAAAATTGATGATGTGGCTTTGAATGGTGTGTTTTGAACACACAAAAAGTCTGGAGTTCAAATAAGTTCACAAAAATGAAATCCCTGTGTAACAGACGAGTTTCCGTATAAAACCCGGATACTTCAAAAGAGATTGTCCGTTTTGTACACGACGTGCATCCAGTTTTTGCCGTAACCCTCTCAAATTTTTAGCACATGCTATGTGGGTGAAATGATGATACCCTGCCAACTTTCAACCTTTTCAAAGTTCATTTGTAGTGCTTTTCATTTTCAGGGTCACATAGCTCAAAAAAATCAGTAAATGCATGAAAATAACAAATGAAGTCAGAAAGGGTTGAAATGGATGATGTGGCTTTGAATAGTGCATTTTGAACACATAAAAAGTATGGAGTTCAAATAAGTTAAAAAAATTAAATCCCTATGTAACAAACGAGTTTTCGTATGAAACAATGATACTTCAAAAGAGATTGTCCGTTTTGTACACGAAGTGCATCCAGTTTTTGCCGTAACCCTCTCAGCTTTTTAGCACATTCTATGTGGGTGAAATGATGATACCATGCCAACTTTCAACCTTTTCAGAGTTCATTTGTAGTGCTTTTCACTTACAGGTTCATATAGCTCAAAAAAAGGTAAATGCATGAAAAATAACAAATGAAGTCAGAAGGGGTTGAAAATTGATGATGTGGCTTTGAATGGTGCATTTTGAAGACACAAACAGTCTGGAGTTCAAATAAGTTCAAAAAAATGAAATCCCTTTGTAACAAACGAGTTTCCGTATGAAACCCTAATACTCCCTCCTTTCCGGATTATAGGGCTCAATTAAAAAGTCTCACCAACCAAGGTATATGGTGAGTGGTGGAATACTTTTTGTAATTTGCAAAAGCACCCAATTAATGGCCTTGTTTCCCTCAAAAATTTATGTTTACCAATCTATTAATTGCAATGCATGCATGCATAATGTACAAGCATTCGTCAATTTTCTCTTAATACTACATGCAATTATTTAATGCACCTTGGAATCTGAACTGGTGATGGTGAACAACCAAATTGAGCCTTATAAAATGGAAAAACTAAGATTTTGAGATAAGCCCTATAACCCGGAAAGGAGGGAGTACTTCGAAAGAGATTGTCCATTTTGTACACGTAGTGCATCCAGTTTTTGCCGTAACCATCTCAACTTTTAGCACATTCTATGTGGGTGAAATGATCATACCATGCCAACTTTCAACTTTTTCAGAGCTCATTTGTAGTGCTCTTCATTTTCAGGGTCATATAGTGCAAAAAATCAGTAAATCCATGAAAAATAACAAATGAAGTGAGAAAGGGTTGAAAATAGATGACGTGGCTTTGAATGGTGCATTTTGAAGACACATAAAGTATGGAGTTCAAAAAATGAAATCCCTTTGTAATATACGTGTTTCCGTATGAAAACCTGACACTTCGAAAGAGATTGTCCGTTTTGTACACGAAGTGCATCCAAATTTTGCCGTAACCCTCTCAACTTTTTAGCACATGCTATGTGGGTGAAATCTTGATACCATGCCAACTTTCGACCTTTTCAGAGTTCATTTGTAGGGCTTTTCATTTTTAGGGTCATATAGCTCAAAAAATCAGAAAATGCATGAAAAATAATAAATGAAGTCAGAAAGGGTGGAAAATTGATGATGTGGCTTTTAATGGTGTGTTTTGAACACACAAAAAGTCTGGAGTTCAAATAAGTTCACAAAAATGAAATCCCTGTGTAACAGACGAGTTTCCGTATAAAACCCGGATACTTCAAAAGAGATTGTCCGTTTTGTACACGACGTGCATCCAGTTTTTGCCGTAACCCTCTCAAATTTTTAGCACATGCTATGTGGGTGAAATGATGATACCCTGCCAACTTTCAACCTTTTCAAAGTTCATTTGTAGTGCTTTTCATTTTCAGGGTCACATAGCTCAAAAAAATCAGTAAATGCATGAAAATAACAGATGAAGTCAGAAAGGGTTGAAATTGATGATGTGACCTTGAATAGTGCATTTTGAACACATAAAAAGTCTGGAGTTCAAATAAGTTAAAAAATGAAATCCCTATGTAACAGACGAGTTTTCGTATAAAACAATGATACTTCAAAAGAGATTGTCCGTTTTGTACACGAAGTGCATCCAGTTTTTGCCGTAACCCTCTCAGCTTTTTAGCACATTCTATGTGGGTGAAATGATGATACCATGCCAACTTTGAACCATTTCAGAGTTCATTTGTAGTGCTTTTCACTTTCAGGGTCATATAGCTCAGAAAACGGTAAATGCATGAAAAATAACAAATGAAGTCAGAAGGGGTTGAAAATTGATGATGTTGCTTTGAATGGTGCATTTTGAACACACAAAATGTCTGGAGTTCAAATAACTTCAAAAAAATGAAATCCCTTTGTAACAGACGAGTTTTCGTATGAAACCCTAATACTCCCTCCTTTCCGGATTATAGGGCTCAATTAAAAATCTCACCAACCAAGGTATATGGTGAGTGGTGGAATACTTTTTGTAATTTGCAGAAGCACCCAATTAATGGCCTTGTTTCCCTCAAAAATTTATCTTTACCAATCTATTAATTGCAACGCATGCATGCATAATGTACAAGCATTCGTCAATTTTCTCTTAATACTACATGCAATTATTTAATGCACCTTGGAATCTGAACTTGTGATGGTGAACAACCAAATTGAGCCTTATAAAATGGAAAAACTAAGATTTTGAGATAAGCCCTATAAACGGAAAGGAGGGAGTACTTCGAAAGAGATTGTCCATTTTGTACACGAAGTGCATCCAGTTTTTGCCGTAACCCTCTCAACTTTTTAGCACATTCTATGTGGGTGAAATGATGATACCATGCCAACTTTCAACTTTTTCCGAGTTCATTTGTAGTGCTTTTCATTTTCAGGGTCATATAGTGCAAAAAAATAAGTAAATCCATGAAAAATAACAAATGAAGTGACAAAGGGTTGAAAAATGATGATGTGGCTTTGAATGGTGTATTTTGAAGACACAGAAAGTATGGAGTTCAAAAAATGAAATCCCTTTGTAATATACGTGTTTTCGTATGAAAACCTGATACTTCGAAACAGATTGTCCGTTTTGTACACGAAGTGCATCCAGTTTTTGCCGTAACCCTCTCAACTTTTTAGCACATGCTATGTGGGTGAAATGATGATACCCTGCCAACTTTCAACCTTTTCAAAGTTCATTTGTAGTGCTTTTCATTTTTAGGGTCATATAGCTCAAAAAAAATCAGTAAATGCATGAAAAATAATAAATGAAGTCAGAAAGGGTGGAAAATTGATGATGTGGCTTTGAATGGTGTATTTTGAACACACAAAAGTCTAGAGTTCAAATAAGTTCACAAAAATGACATCCCTATGTAAAAGATTGTCCGTTTTGTACACGAAGTGCATCCAGTTTTTCCCATAAACATCTCAAATTTTTAGCACATGCTATGTGGGTGAAATGATGATACCCTGCCAACTTTCAACCTTTTCAAAGTTCATTTGTAGTGATTTTCATTTCAGGGTCATATAGCTCAAAAAATCAGTAAATGCATGAAAATAACAAATGAAGCCAGAAAGGGTTGAAATTGATGATGTGGCTTTGAATAGTGCATTTTGAACACATAAAAAGTCTGGAGTTCAAATAAGTTAAAAAAATGAAATCCCTATCTAACAGACAAGTTTTCGTATAAAACAATGATACTTCGAACGAGATTGTCCGTTTTGTACACGACGTGGATCCAGTTTTTGCCGTAACCCTCTCAGCTTTTTAGCACATTCTATGTGGGTGAAATTATGATACCATGCCAACTTTCAACCTTTTCAGAGTTCATTTGTAGTGCTTTTCACTTACAGGGTCATATAGCTCAAAAAACGGTAAATGCATGAAATATAACAAGTGAAGTCAGAAGGGGTTGAAAATTGATGATGTGGCTTTGAATGGTGCATTTTGAACACACAAAAAGTCTGGAGTTCAAATAAGTTCAAAAAAATGAAATCCCTTTGTAACAGACGAGTTTTCGTATGAAACCCTAATACTCCCTCCTTTCCGGATTATAGGGCTCAATTAAAGAATCTCACGAACCAAGGTATATGGTGAGTGGTGGAATACTTTTTGTAATTTGCAAAAGCACCGAATTAATGGCCTTGTTTCCCTCAAAAATTTATGTTTACCAATCTATTAATTGCAACGCATGCATGCATAATGTACAAGCATTCGTCAATTTTCTCTTAATACTACATGCAATTATTTAATGCACCTTGGAATCTGAACTTGTGATGGCGAACAAGCAAATTGAGCCTTATAAAATGGAAAAACTAAGATTTTGAGATAAGCCCTATAAACCGGAAAGGAGGGAGTACTTAGAAAGAGATTGTCCATTTTGTACACGAAGTGCATCCAGTTTTTGCCGTAACCTCTCAACTTTTTAGCACATTCTATGTGGGGGAAATGATGATACCATGCCAACTTTCAACTTTTTCAGAGTTCATTTGTAGTGTTTTTCATTTTCAGGGTCATATAGTGCAAAAAAATAAGTAAATCCATGAAAAATAACAAATGAAGTGAGAAAGTGCTTAAAAATGATGATGTGGCTTTGAATGGTGCATTTTGAAGACATAGAAAGTATGGAGTTCAAAAAATGAAATCCCTTTGTAATATACGTGTTTTCGTATGAAAACCTGATACTTCGAAAGAGATTGTCCGTTTTGTACACGAAGTGCATCTAGTTTTTGCCGTAACCCTCTCAAATTTTTAGCACATGCTACGTGGGTGAAATGATGATACCCTGCCAACTTTCAACCTTTTCAAAGTTCATTTGTAGTGCTTTTCATTTTCAGGGTCATATAGCTCAAAAAAAATCAGTAAATGCATGAAAATAACAAATGAAGTCAGAAAGGGTTGAAATTGATGATGTGGCTTTGAATAGTGCATTTTGAACACATAAAAAGTCTGGAGTTCAAATAAGTTAAAAAAATGAAATCCCTATGTAACAGACGAGTTTTCGTATACAACAATGATACTTCAAAAGAGATTGTCCGTTTTGTACACGAAGTGCATCCAGTTTTTGCCGTAACCCTCTCAGCTTTTTAGCACATTCTATGTGGGTGAAATGATGATACCATGCCAACTTTCAACCTTTTCAGAGTTCATTTGTAGTGCTTTTCACTTACAGGGTCATATAGCTCAAAAAACGGTAAATGCATGAAAAATAACAAATGAAGTCAGAAGGTGTTGAAAATTGATGATGTGGCTTTGAATGGTGCATTTTGAACACACAAAAAGTCTGGAGTTCAAATAAGTTCAAAAAAATGAAATCCCTTTGTAACAGACGAGTTTTCGTATGAAACCCTAATACTCCCTCCTTTCCGGATTATAGGGCTCAATTAAAAAATCTCACCAACCAAGGTATATGGTGAGTGGTGGAATACTTTTTGTAATTTGCAAAAGCACCCAATTAATGGCCTTGTTTCCCTCAAAAATTTATGTTTACCAATCTATTAATTGCAACGCATGCATGCATAATGTACAAGCATTCGTCAATTTTCTCTTAATACTACATGCAATTATTTAATGCACCTTGGAATCTGAACTTGTGATGGTGAACAAGCAAATTGAGCCTTATAAAATGGAAAAACTAAGATTTTGAGATAAGCCCTATAAACCGGAAAGGAGGGAGTACTTCGAAAGAGATTGTCCATTTTGTACACGAAGTGCATCCAGTTTTTGCCGTAACCCTCTCAACTTTTTAGCACATTCTATGTGGGTGAAATGATGATACCATGCCAACTTTCAACTTTTTCAGAGTTCATTTGTAGTGCTTTTCATTTTCAGGGTCATATAGTGCAAAAAAATAAGTAAATCCATGAAAAATAACAAATGAAGAGAGAAAGGGTTGAAAAATGATGATGTGGCTTTGAATGGTGCATTTTGAAGACACAGAAAGTATGGAGTTCAAAAAATGAAATCCCTTTATAATATACGTGTTTTCGTATGAAAACCTGATACTTCGAAAGAGATTGTCCGTTTTGTACACGAAGTGCATCTAGTTTTTGCCGTAACCCTCTCAACTTTTTAGCACATGCTATGTGGGTGAAATGATGATACCCTGCCAACTTTCAACCTTTTCAAAGTTCATTTGTAGGGCTTTTCATTTTCAGGGTCACATAGCTCCAAAAAATCAGTAAATGCATGAAAATAACAAATGCAGTCAGAAAGGGTTGAAATTGATGATGTGGCTTTGAATAGTGCATTTTGAACACATAAAAAGTATGGAGTTCAAATAAGCTAAAAAATGAAATCCCTATGTAACAGATGAGTTTTCGTATAAAACAATGATACATCAAAAGAGATTGTCCGTTTTGTACACGAAGTGCATCCAGTTTTTGCCGTAACCCTCTCAGCTTTTTAGCACATTCTATGTTGGTGAAATGATGATACAATGCCAACTTTCAACTTTTCAGAGTTCATTTGTAGTGCTTTTCACTTTCAGGGTCATATAGCTCAAAAAAACACTAAATGCATGAAAAATAACAAATGAAGTCAGAAGGGGTTGAAAATTGATGATGTGGCTTTGAATGGTGCATTTTGAACACACAAAATGTCTGGAGTTCAAATAAGTTCAAAAAAATGAAATCCCTTTGTAACAGACGAGTTTCCGTATGAAACCCTAATACTCCTTCCTTTCCGGATTATAGGGCTCAATTAAAAAATCTCACCAACCAAGGTATATGGTGAGTGGTGGAATACTTTTTGTAATTTGCAAAAGCACCCAATTAATGGCCTTGTTTCCCTCAAAAATTTATGTTTACCAATCTATTAATTGCAATGCATGCATGCATAATGTACAAGCATTCGTCAATTTTCTCTTAATACTACATGCAATTATTTAATGCACCTTGGAATCTGAACTGGTAATGGTGAACAACCAAATGGAGCCTTATAAAATGGAAAAACTAAGATTTTGAGATAAGCCCTATAAACCGGAAAGGAGGGAGTACTTCGAAAGAGATTGTCCATTTTGTACACGAAGTGCATCCAGTTTTTGCCGTAACCCTCTCAACTTTTTAGCACATTCTATGTGGGTGAAATGATGATACCATGCCAACTTTCAACTTTTTCAGAGTTCATTTGTAGTGCTTTTCTTTTTCAGGGTCATATAGTGCAAAAAAATAAGTAAATCCATGAAAAATAACAAATGAAGTGAGAAAGGGTTGAAAAATGATGATGTGGCTTTGAATGTTGCATTTTGAAGACACAGAAAGTATGGAGTTCAAAAAATGAAATCCCTTTGTAATATACGTGTTTTCGTATGAAAACCTGATACTTCGAAAGAGATTGTCTGTTTTGTACACGAAGTGCATCCAGTTTTTGCCGTAACCCCTCTCAACTTTTTAGCACATGCTATGTGGGTGAAATGATGATACCCTGCCAACTTTCAACCTTTTCAAAGTTCATTTGTAGGGCTTTTCATTTTTAGGGTCATATAGCTCAAAAAAATCAGTAAATGCATGAAAAATAATAAATGAAGTCAGAAAGGGTGGAAAACTGATGATGTGGCTTTGAATGGTGTGTTTTGAACACACAAAAAGTCTGGAGTTCAAATAAGTTAAAAAAATGAAATCCCTATGTAACAGACGAGTTTCCGTGTACAACAATGATACTTCAAAAGAGATTGTCCGTTTTGTACACGAAGTGCATCCAGTTTTTGCCGTAACATCTCAAATTTTTAGCACATGCTATGTGGGTGAAATGATGATACCCTGCCAACTTTCAACCTTTTCAAAGTTCATTTGTAGTGCTTTTCATTTCAGGGTCATATAGCTCAAAAAATCAGTAAATGCATGAAAATAATTAATGAAGCCAGAAAGGGTTGAAATTGATGATGTGGCTTTGAATAGTGCATTTTGAACACATAAAAAGTCTGGAGTTCAAATAAGTTAAAAAAATGAAATCCCTATGTAACAGACAAGTTTTCGTATAAAACAATGATACTTCGAAAGAGATTGTCCGTTTTGTACACGAAGTGGATCCAGTTTTTGCCGTAACCCTCTCAGCTTTTTAGCACATTCTATGTGGGTGAAATGATGATACCATGCCAACTTTCAACCTTTTCAGAGTTCATTTGTAGTGCTTTTCACTTACAGGGTCATATAGCTCAAAAAAACGGTAAAATGCATGAAATATAACAAGTGAAGTCAGAAGGGGTTGAAAATTGATGATGTGGCTTTGAATGGTGCATTTTGAACACACAAAAAAGTCTGGAGTTCAAATAAGTTCAAAAAAATGAAATCCCTTTGTAACAGACGAGTTTTCGTATGAAACCCTAATACTCCCTCCCTTTCCGGATTATAGGGCTCAATTAAAAATCTCACAAACCAAGGTATATGGTGAGTGGTGGAATACTTTTTGTAATTTGCAAAAGCACCCAATTAATGGCCTTGTTTCCCCTCAAAAATTTATGTTTACCAATCTATTAATTGCAACGCGTGCATGCATAATGTACAAGCATTCGTCAATTTTCTCTTAATACTACATGCAATTATTTAATGCACCTTGGAATCTGAACTTGTGATGGCGAACAAGCAAATTGAGCCTTATAAAATGGAAAAACTAAGATTTTGAGATAAGCCCTATAAACCGGAAAGGAGGGAGTGTACTTCGAAAGAGATTGTCCATTTTGTACACGAAGTGCATCCAGTTTTTGCCGTAAACCCTCTCAACTTTTTAGCACATTCTATGTGGGTGAAATGATGATACCATGCCAACTTTTAACTTTTTCCGAGTTCATTTGTAGTGCTTTTCATTTTCAGGGTCATATAGTGCAAAAAAATAAGTAAATCCATGAAAAATAACAAATGAAGAGAGAAAGTGTTGAAAAATGATGATGTGGCTTTGAATGGTGCATTTTGAAGAAATAGAACAGTATGGAGTTCAAAAAATGAAATCCCTTTGTAATATACGTGTTTTCGTATGAAAACCTGATACTTCGAAAGAGATTGTCCGTTTTGTACAACGAAGTGCATCTAGTTTTTGCCGTAACCCCTCTCAAATTTTTAGCACATGCTACGTGGGTGAAATGACGATACCCTGCCAACTTTCAACCTTTTCAAAGTTCATTTGTAGTGCTTTTCATTTTCAGCGTCACATAGCTCAAAAAAAATCAGTAAATGCATGAAAATAACAAATGAAGTCAGAAAGGGTTGAAATTGATGATGTGGCTTTGAATAGTGCATTTTGAACACATAAAAAGTATGGAGTTCAAATAAGTTAAAAAAAATGAAATCCCCTATGTAACAGACGAGTTTTTCGTATACAACAATGATACTTCAAAAGAGATTGTCCGTTTTGTACACGAAGTGCATCCAGTTTTTGCCGATAACCCTCTCAGCTTTTTAGCACATTCTATGTGGGTGAAATGATGATACCATGCCAACTTTCAACCTTTTCAGAGTTCATTTGTAGTGCTTTTCACTTACAGGGTCATATAGCTCAAAAAAAGGTAAATGCATGAAAATAACAAATGAAGTCAGAAGGGGTTGAAAATTGATGATGTGGCTTTGAATGGTGCATTTTGAACACACAAAATGTCTGGAGTTCAAATAAGTTCAAAAAAAATGAAATCCCCTTTGTAACAGACGAGTTTCCGTATGAAACCCTAATACTCCCTTCCTTTCCGGATTATAGGGCTCAATTAAAAAATCTCACCAACAAGGGTATATGGTGAGTGGTGGAATACTTTTTGTAATTTGCAAAAGCACCCAATTAATGGCCTTGTTTCCCCTCAAAAATTTATGTTTACCCAATCTATTAATTGCAATGCATGCATGCATAATGTACAAGCATTCGTCAATTTTCTTTTAATACTACATGCAATTATTTAATGCACCTTGGAATCTGAACAGGTAATGGTGAACAACCGAATTGAGCCTTATAAAATGGAAAAACTAAGATTTTGAGATAAGCCCGATAAACCGGAAAGGAGGGAGTACTTCGAAAGAGATTGACCATTTTGTACACGAAGTGCATCCAGTTTTTGCCGTAACCCTCTCAACTTTTTAGCACATTCTATGTGGGTGAAATGATGATACCATGCCAACTTTCAACTTTTTCAGAGCTCATTTGTAGTGCTTTTCATTTTCAGGGTACATATAGTGAAAAAAAATCAGTAAATCCATGAAAAATAACAAAGGAAGTGAGAAAGGGTTGAAAATAGATGATGTGGCTTTGAATGGTGCATTTTGAAGACACATAAAGTATGGAGTTCAAAAAATGAAATCCCTTTGTAATATACGTGTTTTCGTATGAAAACCTGATACTTCGAAAGAGATTGTCCGTTTTGTACACGAAGTGCATCCAAATTTTGTCGTAACCCTCTCAACTTTTTAGCACATGCTATGTGGGTGAAATCATGATACCATGCCAACTTTCGACCTTTTCAGAGTTCAATTTGTAGGGCTTTTCATTTTTAGGGTCATATAGCTCAAAAATCAGAAAATGCATGAAAAATAATAAATGAAGTCAGAAAGGGTGGAAAATTGATGATGTGGCTTTGAATGGTGTGTTTTGAACACACAGAAAAGTCTGGAGTTCAAATAAGTTTCACAAAAATGAAATCCCTGTGTAACAGACGAGTTTTCCATATAAAACCCGGATACTTCAAAAGAGATTGTCCGTTTTGTACACGACGTGCATCCAGTTTTTGCCGTAACCCTCTCAAATTTTTAGCACATGCTATGTGGGTGAAATGATGATACCCCTGCCAACTTTCAACCTTTTCAAAGTTCATTTGTAGTGCTTTTCATTTTCAGGGTCACATAGCTCAAAAAAAATCAGTAAATGCATGAAAATAACAAATGAAGTCAGAAAGGGTTGAAATTGATGATGTGGCTTTGAATAGTGCATTTTGAACACATAAAAAGTATGGAGTTCAAATAAGTTAAAAAAATGAAATCCCTATGTAACAAACGAGTTTTCGTATAAAACAAGGATACTTCAAAAGAGATTGTCCGTTTTGTTACACGAAGTGCATCCAGTTTTTGCCGTAACCCTCTCAGCTTTTTAGCACATTCTATGTGGGTGAAATGATGATACCATGCCAACTTTGAACCTTTTCAGAGTTCATTTGTACGTGCTTTTCACTTTCAGGGTCATGTAGCTCAAAAAACGATAAATGCATGAAAAATAACAAATGAAGTCAGAAGGGGTTGAAAATTGATGATGTGGCTTTGAATGGTGCATTTTGATCACACAAAAAGTCTGGAGTTCAAATAAGTTCAAAAAATGAAATCCCTTTGTAACAGACGAGTATTCGTATGAAACCCCTAATACTCCCTCCTTTCCGGATTATAGGGCTCAATTAAAAAATCTCACCAACCAAGGTATATGGTGAGTGGTGGAAAACTTTTTGTAATTTGCAAAAGCACCCAATTAATGGCCTTGTTTCCCTCAAAAATTTATGTTTACCAATCTATTAATTCCAACGCATGCATGCATAATGTACAAGCATTCGTCAATTTTCTCTTAATACTACATGCAATTATTTAATGCACCTTGGAATCTTAACTTGTGATGGTGAACAACCAAATTGAGCCTTATAAAATGGAAAAACTAAGATTTTTAGATAAGCCCTATAAACCGGAAAGGAGGAGAGTACTTCGAAAGAGATTGTCCATTTTGTACACGAAGTGCATCCAGTTTTTGCCGTAACCCTCTCAACTTTTTAGCACATTCTATGTGGGTGAAATGATGATACCATGCCAACTTTCAACTTTTTCATAGTTCATTTGTAGTGCTTTTCATTTTCAGGGTCATATAGTGCAAAAAAATAAGTAAATCCATGAAAAATAACAAATGAAGTGAGAAATGGTTGAAAAATGATGATGTGGCTTTGAATGGTGCATTTTGAAGACACAGAAAGTATGGAGTTCAAAAAATGAAATCCCTTTATAATATACGTGTTTTCGTATGAAAACCTGATACTTCGAAAGAGATTGTCCGTTTTGTACACGAAGTGCATCTAGTTTTTGCCGTAACCCTCTCAACTTTTTAGCACATGCTATGTGGGTGAAATGATGATACCCCTGCCAACTTTCAACCTTTTCAAAGTTGATTTGTAGTGCTTTTCATTTTCAGGGTCACATAGCTCAAAAAAATCAGTAAATGCATGAAAATAACAAATGAAGTCAGAAAGGGTTGAAATTGATGATGTGGGCTTTGAATAGTGCATTTTGAACACATAAAAAGTATGGAGTTCAAATAAGTTAAAAAAATGAAATCCCTATGTAACAGACGAGTTTTCGTATAAAACAATGATACTTCAAAAGAGATTGTACGTTTTGTACACTAAGTGCATCCAGTTTTTGCCGTAACCCTCTCAACTTTTATAGCACATTCTATGTGGGTGAAATGATGATACCATGCCAACTTTCAACCTTTTCAGAGTTCATTTGTAGTGCTTTTTCACTTACAGGGTCATATAGCTCAAAAAAACGGTAAATGCATGAAAATTAACAAATGAAGTCAGAAGGGGTTGAAAATTGATGATGTGTGCTCTGAATGGTGCATGTTGAACACACAAAAAGTCTGGAGTTCAAATAAGTTCAAAAAAATGAAATCCCTTTGTAACAGACGGAGTTTCCGTATGAAACCCTAATACTCCCTCCTTTCCGGATTATAGGGCTCAATTAAAAAAATCTCACCAACCAAGGTATATGGTGAGTGGTGGAATACTTTTTGTAATTTGCAAAAGCACCCAATTAATGGCCTTGTTTCCCTCAAAAATTTATGTTTACCAATCTATTAATTGCAATGCATGCATGCATAATGTACAAGCATTCATCAATTTTCTCTTAATACTACATGCAATTATTTAATGCACCTTGGAATCTGAACAGGTAATGGTGAACAACCAAATTGAGCCTTATAAAATGGAAAAAACTAAGATTTTGAGATAAGCCCGATAAACCGGAAAGGAGGGAGTACTTCGAAAGAGATTGTCCATTTTGTACACGAAGTGCATCCAGTTTTTGCCGTAACCCTCTCAACTTTTTAGCACATTCTATGTGGGTGAAATGATGATACCATGCCAACTTTCAACTTTTTCAGAGCTCATTTGTAGTGCTTTTCATTTTCAGGGTCATATAGGGCAAAAAAATCAGTAAATCCATGAAAATAAAACAAAGGAAGTGAGAAAGGGTTGAAAATAGATGATGTGGCTTTGAATGGTGCATTTTGAAGACACATAAAGTACGGAGTTCAAAAATGAAATCCCTTTGTAATATACGTGTTTCCGTATGAAAACCTGATACTTCGAAAGAGATTGTCCGTTTTGTACACGAAGTGCATCCAAATTTTGCCGTAACCCTCTCAACTTTTAGCACATGCTATGTGGGTGAAATCATGATACCATGCCAACTTTCGACCTTTTCAGAGTTCATTTGTAGGGCTTTTCATTTTTAGGGTCATATAGCTCAAAAAATCAGAAAATGCATGAAAAATAATAAATGATGTCAGAAAGGGTGGAAAATTGATGATGTGGCTTTGAATGGTGTGTTTTGAACACACAAAAGTCTGGAGATCAAATAAGTTCACAAAAATGAAATCCCTGTGTAACAGACGAGTTTCCGTATAAAACCCGGATACTTCAAAAGAGATTGTCCGTTTTGTACACGACGTGCATCCAGTTTTTGCCGTAACCCTCTCAAATTTTTAGCACATGCTATGTGGGTGAAATGATGATACCCTGCCAACTTTCAACCTTTTCAAAGTTCATTTGTAGTGCTTTTCATTTCAGGGTCATATATCTCAAAAAATTAGTAAATGCATGAAAATAACAAATGAAGCCAGAAAGGGTTGAAATTGATGATGTGGCTTTGAATAGTGCATTTTGAACACATAAAAAGTCTGGAGTTCAAATAAGTTAAAAAAATGAAATCGCTATGTAACGGATGAGTTTTCGTATAAAACAATGATACTTCGAAAGAGATTGTCCGTTTTGTACACGAAGTGCATCCAGTTTTTGCCGTAACCCACTCAGCTTTTTAGCACATTCTATGTGGGTGAAATGATGATACCATGCCAACTGTCGACCTTTTCAGAGTTCATTTGTAGTGCTTTTCACTTTCAGGGTCATATAGCTCAAAAAACAGTAAATGCATGAAAAATAACAAATGAAGTCAGAAGGGGTTGAAAATTGATGATGTGGCTTTGAATGGTGCATTTTGAACACACAAAAAGTCTGGAGTTCAAATAAGTTCAAAAAAATGAAATCCCTTTGTAACAGACGAGTTTCCGTATGAAACCCTAATACTCCCTCCTTTCCGGATTATAGGGCTCAATTAAAAAATCTCACCAACCAAGGTATATGGTGAGTGGTGGAATACTTTTTGTAATTTGCAAAAGCACCCAATTAATGGCCTTGTTTCCATAAAAAAAATTATGTTTACCAATCTATTAATTGCAGTGCATGCATGCATAATGTACAAGCATTCGTCAATTTTCTCCTACTACTACATGCAATTATTTAATGCACCTTGGAATCTGAACTTGTGATGGTGAACAACCAAATTGAGCCTTATAAAATGGAAAAACTAAGATTTTGAGATAAGCCCTATAAACCGGAAAGGAGGGAGTACTTCGAAAGAGATTGTCCATTTTGTACACGAAGTGTATCCAGTTTTTGCCGTAACCCTCTCAACTTTTTAGCACATTCTATGTGGGTGAAATGATGATACCATGCCAACTTTCAACTTTTTCACAGCTCATTTGTAGTACTTTTCATTTTCAGGGTCATATAGTGCAAAAAAATCAGTAAATCCATGAAAAATAACAAATGAAGTGAGAAAGGTTTGAAAGTTGATGATGTGGCTTTGAATGGTGCATTTTGAAGACACAGAGAGTATGGAGTTCAAAAAATGAAATCCCTTTGTAATATATGTGTTTTCGTATGAAAACCTGATACTTCGAAAGAGATTGTCCGTTTTGTACACGAAGTGCATCCAGTTTTTGCCGTAACCCTCTCAGCTTTTTAGCACATTCTATGTGGGTGAAATGATGATACCGTGCCAACTTTCAACCTTTTCAGAGTTCATTTGTAGTGCTTTTCACTTACAGGGTCATATAGCTCAAAAAAAGGTAAATGCATGAAAAATAACAAATGAAGTCAGAAGGGGTTGAAAATTGATGATGTGGCTTTGAATGGTGCATTTTGAACACACAAAAAGTCTGGAGTTCAAATAAGTTCAAAAAAATGAAATCCCTTTGTTACAGACGAGTTTCCGTATGAAACCCTAATACTCCCTCCTTTCCGGATTATAGGGCTCAATTAAAAAATCTCACCAACCAAGGTATATGGTGAGTGGTGGAAAACTTTTTGTAATTTGCAAAAGCACCCAATTAATGGCCTTGTTTCCCTCAAAAATTTATGTTTACCAATCTATTAATTCCAACGCATGCATGCATAATGTACAAGCATTCGTCAATTTTCTCTTAATACTACATGCAATTATTTAATGCACCTTGGAATCTGAACTTGTGATGGTGAACAACCAAATTGAGCCTTATAAAATGGAAAAACTAAGATTTTTAGATAAGCCCTATAAACCGGAAAGGAGGGAGTACTTCGAAAGAGATTGTCCATTTTGTACACGAAGTGCATCCAGTTTTTGCCGTAACCCTCTCAACTTTTTAGCACATTCTATGTGGGTGAAATGATGATACCATGCCAACTTTCAACTTTTTCATAGTTCATTTGTAGTGCTTTTCATTTTCAGGGTCATATAGTGCAAAAAAATAAGTAAATCCATGAAAAATAACAAATGAAGTGAGAAATGGTTGAAAAATGATGATGTGGCTTTGAATGGTGCATTTTGAAGACACAGAAAGTATGGAGTTCAAAAAATGAAATCCCTTTATAATATACGTGTTTTCGTATGAAAACATGATACTTCGAAAGAGATTGTCCGTTTTGTACACGAAGTGCATCTAGTTTTTGCCGTAACCCTCTCAACTTTTTAGCACATGCTATGTGGGTGAAATGATGATATCCTGCCAATTTCAACCTTTTCAAAGTTGATTTGTAGTGCTTTTCATTTTCAGGGTCACATAGCTCAAAAAAATCAGTAAATGCATGAAAATAACAAATGAAGTCAGAAAGGGTTGAAATTGATGATGTGGCTTTGAATAGTGCATTTTGAACACATAAAAAGTATGGAGTTCAAATAAGTTAAAAAAATGAAATCCCTATGTAACAGACGAGTTTTCGTATAAAACAATGATACTTCAAAAGAGATTGTACGTTTTGTACACGAAGTGCATCCAGTTTTTGCCGTAACCCTCTCAACTTTTTAGCACATTCTATGTGGGTGAAATGATGATACCATGCCAACTTTCAACCTTTTCAGAGTTCATTTGTAGTGCTTTTCACTTACAGGGTCATATAGCTCAAAAAAACGGTAAATGCATGAAAAATAACAAATGAAGTCAGAAGGGGTTGAAAATTGATGATGTGGCTTTGAATGGTGCATTTTGAACACACAAAAAGTCTGGAGTTCAAATAAGTTCAAAAAAATGAAATCCCTTTGTAACAGACGAGTTTCCGTATGAAACCCTAATACTCCCTCCTTTCCGGATTATAGGGCTCAATTAAAAAATCTCACCAACCAAGGTATATGGTGAGTGGTGGAATACTTTTTGTAATTTGCAAAAGCACCCAATTAATGGCCTTGTTTCCCTCAAAAATTTATGTTTACCAATCTATTAATTGCAATGCATGCATGCATAATGTACAAGCATTCATCAATTTTCTCTTAATACTACATGCAATTATTTAATGCACCTTGGAATCTGAACAGGTAATGGTGAACAACCAAATTGAGCCTTATAAAATGGAAAAACTAAGATTTTGAGATAAGCCCGATAAACCGGAAAGGAGGGAGTACTTCGAAAGAGATTGTCCATTTTGTACACGAAGTGCATCCAGTTTTTGCCGTAACCCTCTCAACTTTTTAGCACATTCTATGTGGGTGAAATGATGATACCATGCCAACTTTCAACTTTTTCAGAGCTCATTTGTAGTGCTTTTCATTTTCAGGGTCATATAGTGCAAAAAAATCAGTAAATCCATGAAAATAAAACAAAGGAAGTGAGAAAGGGTTGAAAAATGATGATGTGGCTTTGAATGGTGCATTTTGAAGACACAGAAAGTATGGAGTTCAAAAAATGAAATCCCTTTATAATATACGTGTTTTCGTATGAAAACATGATACTTCGAAAGAGATTGTCCGTTTTGTACACGAAGTGCATCTAGTTTTTGCCGTAACCCTCTCAACTTTTTAGCACATGCTATGTGGGTGAAATGATGATACCCTGCCAACTTTCAACCTTTTCAAAGTTGATTTGTAGTGCTTTTCATTTTCAGGGTCACATAGCTCAAAAAAATCAGTAAATGCATGAAAATAACAAATGAAGTCAGAAAGGGTTGAAATTGATGATCTGGCTTTGAATAGTGCATTTTGAACACATAAAAAGTATGGAGTTCAAATAAGTTAAAAAAATGAAATCCCTATGTAACAGACGAGTTTTCGTATAAAACAATGATACTTCAAAAGAGATTGTACGTTTTGTACACGAAGTGCATCCAAATTTTGCCGTAACCCTCTCAACTTTTTAGCACATGCTATGTGGGTGAAATCATGATACCATGCCAACTTTCGACCTTTTCAGAGTTCATTTGTAGGGCTTTTCATTTTTAGGGTCATATAGCTCAAAAAATCAGAAAATGCATGAAAAATAATAAATGATGTCAGAAAGGGTGGAAAATTGATGATGTGGCTTTGAATGGTGTGTTTTGAACACACAAAAGTCTGGAGATCAAATAAGTTCACAAAAATGAAATCCCTGTGTAACAGACGAGTTTCCGTATAAAACCCGGATACTTCAAAAGAGATTGTCCGTCTTGTACACGACGTGCATCCAGTTTTTGCCGTAACCCTCTCAAATTTTTAGCACATGCTATGTGGGTGAAATGATGATACCCTGCCAACTTTCAACCTTTTCAAAGTTCATTTGTAGTGCTTTTCATTTCAGGGTCATATATCTCAAAAAATTAGTAAATGCATGAAAATAACAAATGAAGCCAGAAAGGGTTGAAATTGATGATGTGGCTTTGAATAGTGCATTTTGAACACATAAAAAGTCTGGAGTTCAAATAAGTTAAAAAAATGAAATCGCTATGTAACGGATGAGTTTTCATATAAAACAATGATACTTCGAAAGAGATTGTCCGTTTTGTACACGAAGTGCATCCAGTTTTTGCCGTAACCCTCTCAGCTTTTTAGCACATTCTATGTGGGTGAAATGATGATACCATGCCAACTTTCGACCTTTTCAGAGTTCATTTGTAGTGCTTTTCACTTTCAGGGTCATATAGCTCAAAAAACAGTAAATGCATGAAAAATAACAAATGAAGTTAGAAGGGGTTGAAAATTGATGATGTGGCTTTGAATGGTGCATTTTGAACACACAAAAAGTCTGGAGTTCAAATAAGTTCAAAAAAATGAAATCCCTTTGTAACAGACGAGTTTCCGTATGAAACCCTAATACTCCCTCCTTTCCGGATTATAGGGTTCAATTAAAAAATCTCACCAACCAAGGTATATGGTGAGTGGTGGAATACTTTTTGTAATTTGCAAAAGCACCCAATTAATGGCCTTGTTTCCATAAAAAAAATTATGTTTACCAATCTATTAATTGCAGTGCATGCATGCATAATGTACAAGCATTCGTCAATTTTCTCTTACTACTACATGCAATTATTTAATGCACCTTGGAATCTGAACTTGTGATGGTGAACAACCAAATTGAGCCTTATAAAATGGAAAAACTAAGATTTTGAGATAAGCCCTATAAACCGGAAAGGAGGGAGTTCTTCGAAAGAGATTGTCCATTTTGTACACGAAGTGTATCCAGTTTTTGCCGTAACCCTCTCAACTTTTTAGCACATTCTATGTGGGTGAAATGATGATACCATGCCAACTTTCAACTTTTTCACAGCTCATTTGTAGTACTTTTCATTTTCAGGGTCATATAGTGCAAAAAAATCAGTAAATCCATGAAAAATAACAAATGAAGTGAGAAAGGTTTGAAAGTTGATGATGTGGCTTTGAATGGTGCATTTTGAAGACACAGAAAGTATGGAGTTCAAAAAATGAAATCCCTTTGTAATATATGTGTTTTCGTATGAAAACCTGATACTTCGAAAGAGATTGTCCGTTTTGTACACGAAGTGCATCCAGTTTTTGCCGTAACCCTCTCAACATTTTAGCACATGCTATGTGGGTGAAATGATGATACCCTGCCAACTTTCAACCTTTTCAAAGTTCATTTGTAGTGCTTTTCATTTTTAGGGTCATATAGCTCAAAAGAAAATCAGTAAATGCATGAAAAATAATAAATGAAGTCAGAAAGGGTGGAAAATTGATGATATGGCTTTGAATGGTGTATTTTGAACACACAAAAAGTCTGGAGTTCAAATAAGTTCACAAAAATGAAATCCCTATGTAACAGACGAGTTTCTGTATAAAACCCGGATACTTCAAAAGAGATTGTCCGTTTTGTACACGAAGTGCATCCAGTTTTTGCCATAAACCTCTCAAATTTTTAGCACATGCTATGTGGGTGAAATGATGATACCCTGCCAACTTTCAACCTTTTGAAAGTTCATTTGTAGTGCTTTTCATTTCAGGGTCATATAGCTCAAAAAATCAGTAAATGCATGAAAATAACAAATGAAGCCAGAAAGGGTTGAAATTGATGATGTGGCTTTGAATAGTGCATTTTGAACACATAAAAAGTCTGGAGTTCAAATAAGTTAAAAAAATGAAATCGCTATGTAACAGATGAGTTTTCGTATAAAACAATGATACTTCGAAAGAGATTGTCCGTTTTGTACACGAAGTGCATCCAGTTTTTGCCGTAACCCTCTCAGCTTTTTAGCACATTCTATGTGGGTGAAATGATGATACCATGCCAACTTTCAACCTTTTCAGAGTTCATTTGTAGTGCTTTTCACTTTCAGGGTCATATAGCTCAAAAAACAGTAAATGCATGAAAAATAACAAATGAAGTCAGAAGGGGTTGAAAATTGATGATGTGGCTTTGAATGGTGCATTTTGAACACACAAAAAGTCTGGAGTTCAAATAAGTTCAAAAAAATGAAATCCCTTTGTAACAGACGAGTTTCCGTATGAAACCCTAATACTCCCTCCTTTCCGGATTATAGGGCTCAATTAAAAAATCTCACCAACCAAGGTATATGGTGAGTGGTGGAATACTTTTTGTAATTTGCAAAAGCACCCAATTAATGGCCTTGTTTCCCTCAAAAATTTATGTTTACCAATCTATTAATTGCAATGCATGCATGCATAATGTACAAGCATTCGTCAATTTTCTCTTAATACTACATGCAATTATTTAATGCACCTTGGAATCTGAACTTGTGATGGTGAACAACCAAATTGAGCCTTATAAAATGGAAAAACTAAGATTTTGAGATAAGCCCCATAAACCGGAAATGAGGGAGTGCTTCGAAAGAGATTGTCCATTTTGTACACGAAGTGCATCCAGTGTTTGCCGTAACCCTCTCAACTTTTTAGCACATTCTATGTGGGTGAAATGATGATACCATGCCAACTTTCAAGTTTTTCAGAGTTCATTTGTAGTGCTTTTCATTTTCAGGGTCATATAGTGCAAAAAAATAAGTAAATCCATGAAAAATAACAAATGAAGTGAGAAAGGGTTGAAAAATGATGATGTGGCTTTGAATGGTGCATTTTGAAGACACAGAAATTATGCAGTTCAAAAAATGAAATCCCTTTGTAATATACGTGTTTTCGTACGAAAACCTGATACTTCGTAAGAGATTGTCCGTTTTGTACACGAAGTGCATCCAGTTTTTGCCGTAACCCTCTCAACTTTTTAGCACATGCTATGTGGGTGAATTCATGGTACCATGCCAACTTTCAACCTTTTAAGAGATCATTTGTAGGGCTTTTCATTTTTAGGGTCATATAGCTCAAAAAAATCAGTAAACGCATGAAAAATAATAAATGAAGTCAGAAAGGGTGGAAAATTGATGATGTCGCTTTGAATGGTGTATTTTGAACACACAAAAAGTCTGGAGTTCAAATAAGTTCACAAAAATGAAATCCCTATATAACAGACGAGTTTCCGTATAAAACCCGTATACTTCAAAGGAGATTGTCCGTTTTGTACACGAAGTGCATCCAGTTTTTGCCATAAACCTCTCAAATTTT
Organism: Aegilops tauschii subsp. strangulata; assembly: GCF_002575655.3. Taxonomy (NCBI): domain Eukaryota; kingdom Viridiplantae; phylum Streptophyta; class Magnoliopsida; order Poales; family Poaceae; genus Aegilops; species Aegilops tauschii. Next base: position 15,730 of record NW_027333403.1, on the reverse strand, counting down.
TAGCACATGCTATGTGGGTGAAATGATGATAACCTGCCAACTTTCAACCTTTTCAAAGTTCATTTGTAGTGCTTTTCATTTCAAGGTCATATAGCTCAAAAAATCAGTAAATGCATGAAAATAACAAATGAAGCCAGAAAGGGTTGAAATTGATGATGTGGCTTTGAATAGTGCATTTTGAACACATAAAAAGTCTGGAGTTCAAATAAGTTAAAAAATGAAATCGCTATGTAACAGATGAGTTTTCGTATAAAACAATGATACTTCGAAAGAGATTGTCTGTTTTGTACACGAAGTGCATCCAGTTTTTGCCGTAAACCTCTCAGCTTTTTAGCACATTCTATGTGGGTGAAATGATGATACCATGCCAACTTTCAACCTTTTCAGAGTTCATTTGTAGTGCTTTTCAATTTCAGGGTCATATAGCTCAAAAAAACAGTAAATGCATGAAAAATAACAAATGAAGTCAGAAGGGGTTGAAAATTGTTGATGTGGCTTTGAATGGTGTATTTTGAACACACAAAAACTCTGGAGTTCAAATAAGTTCACAAAAATGAAATCCCTATGTAACAGACGAGTTTCCGTATAAAACCCGGATACTTCAAAAGAGATTGTCCGTTTTGTACACGAAGTGCATCCAGTTTTTGCCATAAACCTCTCAAATTTTTAGCACATGCTATGTGGGTGAAATGATGATACCCTGCCAACTTTCAACCTTTTCAAAGTTCATTGGTAGTGCTTTTCATTTCAGGGTCATATAGCTCAAAAAATCAGTAAATGCATGAAAATAACAAATGAAGCCAGAAAGGGTTGAAATTGATGATGTGGCTTTGAATAGTGCATTTTGAACACATAAAAAGTCTGGAGTTCAAATAAGTTTAAAAAATGAAATCGCTATCTAACAGATGAGTTTTCGTATAAAACAATGATACATCGAAAGAGATTGTCCGTTTTGTGCACGAAGTGCATCTAGTTTTTGCCGTAACCCTCTGGGATTTTTAGCACAATCTATGTGGGTGAAATGATTATACCATGCCATCTTTCAACCTTTTCAGAGTTCATTTGTAGTGCTTTTCACTTTCAGGGTCATATAGCTAAAAAACAGTAAATGCGTGAAAAATAACAAATGAAGTCAGAAGGGGTTGAAAATTGATGATGTGGCTTTGAATGGTGCATTTTGAACACACAAAAAGTCTGGAGTTCAAATAAGTTCAAAAAAATGAAATCCCTTTGTAACAGACGAGTTTCCGTATGAAACCCTAATACTCCCTCCTTTCCGGATTATAGGGCTCAATTAAAAAATCTCACCAACCAAGGTATATGGTGAGTGGTGGAATACTTTTTGTAATTTGCAAAAGCACCCAATTAATGGCCTTGTTTCCCTCAAAAATTTATGTTTACCAATCTATTAATTGCAATGCATGCATGCATAATGTACAAGCATTCGTCAATTTTCTCTTAATACTGCATGCAATTATTTAATGCACCTTGGAATCTGAACTTGTGATGGTGAACAACCAAATTGAGCCTTATAAAATGGAAAAACTAAGATTTTGAGATAAGCCCCATAAACCGGAAATGAGGGAGTACTTCGAAATAGATTGTCCATTTTGTACACGAAGTGCATCCAGTTTTTGCCGTAACCCTCTCAACTTTTTAGCACATTCTATGTGGGTGAAATGATGATACCATGCCAACTTTCAACTTTTTTAGAGCTCATTTGTAGTGCTTTTCATTTTCAGGGTCATATAGTGCAAAAAAATAAGTAAATCCATGAAAAATAACAAATGAAGTGAGAAAGGGTTGAAAAATGATGATGTGGCTTTGAATGGTGGATTTTGAAGACACAGAAAGTATGGAGTTCAAAAAATGAAATCCCTTTGTAATATACGTGTTTTCGTATGAAAACCTGATACTTCGAAAGAGATTGTCCGTTTTGTACACGAAGTGCATCCAGTTTTTGCCGTAACCCTCTCAACTTTTTAGCACATGCTATGTGGGTGAATTCATGATACCATGCCAACTTTCAACCTTTTCAGAGATCATTTGTAGGGCTTTTCATTTTTAGGGTCATATAGCTCAAAAAAATCAGTAAATGCATGAAAAATAATAAATGAAGTCAGAAAGGGTGGAAAATTGATGATGTCGCTTTGAATGGTGTATTTTGAACACACAAAAGGTCTGGAGTTCAAATAAGTTCACAAAAATGAAATCCCTATGTAACAGACGAGTTTCCGTATAAAACCCGGATACTTCAAAGGAGATTGTCCGTTTTGTACACGAAGTGCATCTAGTTTTTGCCATAAACCTCTCAAATTTTTAGCACATGCTATGTGGGTGAAATGATGATAACCTGCCAACTTTCAACCTTTTCAAAGTTCATTTGTAGTGCTTTTCATTTCAGGGTCATATAGCTAAAAAACAGTAAATGCATGAAAAATAACAAATGAAGTCAGAAGGGGTTGAAAATTGATGATGTGGCTTTGAATGGTGCATTTTGAACACACAAAAAGTCTGGAGTTCAAATAAGTTCAGAAAAATGAAATCCCTTTGTAACAGACGTGTTTTCGTATGAAAACCTGATACTTCGAAAGAGATTGTCCGTTTTGTACACGAAGTGCATCCAGTTTTTGCCGTAACCCTCTCAACTTTTTAGCACATGCTATGTGGGTGAAATCATGATACCATGCCAACTTTCAACCTTTTCAGAGATCATTTGTCGGGCTTTTTATTTTTAGGGTCATATAGCTCAAAAAAATCAGTAAATGCATGAAAAATAATAAATGAAGTCAGAAAGGGTGGAAAATTGATGATGTGGCTTTGAATGGTGTATTTTCAACACACAAAAAGTCTGTTGTTCAAATAAGTTCACAAAAATGAAATCCCTATGTAACAGGCGAGTTTCCGTATAAAACCCGGATACTTCAAAAGAGATTGTCCGTTTTGTACACGAAGTGCATCCAGTTTTTGCCATAAACTCTCAAATTTTTAGCACATGCTATGTGGGTGAAATGATGATACCCTGCCAACTTTCAACCTTTTCAAAGTTCATTTGTAGTGCTTTTCATTTCAGGGTCATATAGCTCAAAAAATCAGTAAATGCATGAAAATAACAAATGAAGCCAGAAAAGGTTGAAATTGATGATGTGGCTTTGAATAGTGCATTTTGAACACATAAAAAGTCTGGAGTTCAAATAAGTTAAAAAAATGAAATCACTATGTAACATATAAGTTTTCGTATAAAACAATGATACTTCGAAAGAGATTGTCCGTTTTGTACACGAAGTGCATCCAGTTTTTGCCGTAACCCTCTCAACTTTTTAGCACATTCTATGTGGGTGAAATGATGATACCATGCCAACTTTCAACCTTTTCAGAGTTCATTTGTAGTGCTTTTCACTTTCAGGGTCATATAGCTCAAAAAATCAGGAAATGCATGAAAAATAATAAATGAAGTCAGAAAGGGTGGAAAATTGATGATGTGGCTTTGACTGGTGTATTTTGAACACACAAAAAGTATGGAGTTCAAATAAGTTCACAAAAATGAAATCCCTATGTAACAGACGAGTTTCAGTATAAAACCTGGATACTTCAAAAGAGATTGTCCATTTTGTACACGAAGTGCATCCAGTTTTTGCCATAAACCTCTCAAATTTTTAGCACATGCTATGTGGGTGAAATGATGATACCCTGCCAACTTTCAACCTTTTGAAAGTTCATTTGTAGTGCTTTTCATTTCTGGGTCATATAGCTCAAAAAATCAGTAAATGCATGAAAATAACAAATGAAGCCAGAAAGGGTTGAAATTGATGATGTGGCTTTGAATAGTGCATTTTGAACACATAAAAAGTCTGGAGTTCAAATAAGTTAAAAAAAATGAAATCGCTATGTAACAGATGAGTTTTCGTATAAAAGAATGATACTTCGAAAGAGATTGTCCGTTTTGTACACGAAGTGCATCCAGTTTTTGCCGTAACCCTCTCAGCTTTTTAGCACATTCTATGTGGGTGAAATGATGATACCATGCCAACTTTCAACCTTTTCAGAGTTCATTTGTAGTGCTTTTCACTTTCAGGGTCATATAGCTAAAAAAATCAGTAAATGCATGAAAATAACAAATGAAGCCAGAAAGGGTTGAAATTGATGATGTGGCTTTGAATAGTGCATTTTGAACACATAAAAAGTCTGGAGTTCAAATAAGTTAAAAAAATGAAATCGCTATGTAACAGATGAGTTTTCGTATAAAACAATGATACTTCGAAAGAGATTGTCCGTTTTGTACACGAAGTACATCCAGTTTTTGCCGTAACCCTCTCAGCTTTTTAGCACATTCTATGTGGGTGAAATGATGATACCATGCCAACTTTCAACCTTTTCAGAGTTCATTTGTAGTGCTTTTCACTTTCAGGGTCATATAGCTCAAAAAATCAGTAAATGCATGAAAAATAAGTAATGAAGTCAGAAAGGGTGGAAAATTGATGATGTGGCTTTGAATGGTGTATTTTGAACACACAAAAAGTCTGGAGTTCAAATAAGTTCACAAAAATGAAATCCCTATGTAACAGACGAGTTTCCGTATAAAACCCGGATACTTCAAAAGAGATTGTCCGTTTTGTACACGAAGTGCATCCAGTTTTTGCCATAAACCTCTCAAATTTTTAGCACATGCTATGTGGGTGAAATGATGATACCCTACCAACTTTCAACCTTTTGAAAGTTCATTTGTAGTGCTTTTCATTTCAGGGTCATATAGCTCAAAAAATCAGTAAATGCATGAAAATAACAAATGAAGCCAGAAAGGGTTGAAATTGATGATGTGGCTTTGAATAGTGCATTTTGAACACATAAAAGTCTGGAGTTCAAATAAGTTAAAAAAATGAAATCGCTACGTAACAGATGAGTTTTCATATAAAACAATGATACTTCGAAAGAGATTGTCCGTTTTGTACACGAAGTGCATCCAGTTTTTGCCGTAACCCTCTCAGCTTTTCAGCACATTCTATGTGGGTGAAATGATGATACCATGCCAACTTTCAACCTTTTCAGAGTTCATTTGTAGTGCTTTTCACTTTAAGAGTCATATAGCTCAAAAAAACAGTAAATGCATGAAAAATAACAAATGAAGTCAGAAGGGGTTGAAAATTGATGATGTGGCTTTGAATGGTGCATTTGAACACACAAAAAGTCTGGAGTTCAAATAAGTTCAAAAAAATGAAATCCCTTTGTAACAGACGAGTTTCCGTATGAAACCCAAATACTCCCTCCCTTTCCGGATTATAGGGCTCAATTAAAAAATCTCACCAACCAAGGTATATGGTGAGTGGTGAATACTTTTTGTAATTTGCAACAGCACCCAATTAATGGCCTTGTTTCCCTCAAAAATTTATGTTTACCAATCTGTTAATTGCAATGCATGCATGCATAATGTACAAGCATTCGTCAATTTTCTCTTAATACTACATGCAATTATTTAATGCACCTTGGAATCTGAACTTGTGATGGTCAACAACCAAATTGAGCCTTATAAAATGGAAAAACTAAGATTTTGAGATAAGCCCTATAAACTAGAAAGGAGGGAGTACTTCGAAAGAGATTGTCCATTTTGTACACGAAGTGCATCCAGTTTCTGCCGTAACCCTCTCAACTTTTTAGCACATTCTATGTGGGTGAAATGATGATACCATGCCAACTTTCAACTTTTTCAGAGTTCATTTGTAGTGCTTTTCATTTTCAGGGTCATATAGTGCAAAAAAATAAGTAAATCCATGAAAAATAACAAATGAAGTGAGAAAGGGTTAAAAATGATGATGTGCCTTTGAACGGTGCATTTTGAAGACACAGAAAGTATGGAGTTCAAAAAATGAAATCCCTTTGTAATATACGTGTTTTCGTACGAAAACCTGATACTTCGAAAGAGATTGTCCGTTTTGTACACGAAGTGCATCCTGTTTTTGCCGTAACCCTCTCAACTTTTTAGCACATGCTATGCGGGTGAAATAATCATGATACCATGCCAACTTTCAACCTTTTCAGAGATCATTTGTAGGGCTTTTCATTTTTAGGGTCATATAGCTCAAAAAAATCAGTAAATGCATGAAAAATAATAAATGAACTCAGAAAGGGTGGAAAATTGATGATGTGGCTTTGAATGGTGTATTTTGAACACACAAAAAGTCTGGAGTTCAAATAAGTTCACAAAAATGAAATCCCTATGTAACAGACGAGTTTCCTTATAAAACCCGGATACTTCAAAAGAGATTGTCCGTTTTGTACACGAAGTGCATCCAGTTTTTGCCATAAACCTCTCAAATTTTTAGCACATGCTATGTGGGTGAAATGATGATACCCTGCCAACTTTCAACATTTTCAAAGTTCATTTGTAGTGCTTTTCATTTCACGGTCATATAGCTCAAAAAATCAGTAAATGCATGAAAATAACAAATGAAGCCAGAAAGGGTTGAAATTGATGATGTGGCTTTGAATAGTGCATTTTGAACACAGAAAAAGTCTGGAGTTCAAATAAGTTAAAAAACTGAAATCGCTATGTAACGGATGAGTTTTCGTATAAAACAATGATACTTCGAAAGAGATTGTCCGTTTTGTACACGAAGTGCATCCAGTTTTTGCCGTAACCCTCTCAGCTTTTTAGCACATTCTATGTGGGTGAAATGATGATACCATGCCAACTTTCAACCTTTTCAGAGTTCATTTGTAGTGCTTTTCACTTTCAGGGTCATATAGCTCAAAAAACTACTAAATGCATGAAAAATAACAAATGAAGTCAGAAGGGGTTGAAAATTGATGATGTGGCTTTGAATGGTGCATTTTGAACACACAAAAAGTCTAGAGTTCAAATAAGTTCAAAAAAATGAAATCCCTTTGTAACAGACGAGTTTCCGTATGAAACCCTAATACTCTCTCCTTTCCGGATTATAGGGCTCAATAAAAAATCTCACCAACCAAGGTATATGGTGAGTGGTGGAATACTTTTTGTAATTTGCAAAAGCACCCAATTAATGGCCTTGTTTCCCTCAAAAATTTATGTTTACCAATCTATTAATTGCAATGCATGCATAACGTACAAGCATTCGTCAATTTTCTCTTAATACTACATGCAATTATTTAATGCACCTTGGAATCTGAACTTGTGATAGTGAACAACCAAATTGAGCCTTATAAAATGGAAAAACTAAGATTTGAGATAAGCCCTATAAACCGGAAAGGAGGGAGTACTTCCAAAGAGATTGTCCATTTTGTACACGAAGTGCATCCAGTTTTTGCCGTAACCCTCTCAACTTTTTAGCACATTCTATGTGGGTGAAATGATGATACCATGCCAACCTTTCAACTTTTTCAGAGTTCATTTGTAGTGCTTTTCATTTTCAGGGTCATATAGTGCAAAAAAATAAGTAAATCCATGAAAAATAACAAACGAAGTGAGAAAGGGTTGAAAAATGATGATGTGGCTTTGAACGGTGCATTTTGAAGACACAGAAAGTATGGAGTTCAAAAAAATGAAATCCCTCTGTAATATACGTGTTTTCGTACGAAAACCTGATACTTCGAAAGAGATTGTCCGTTTTGTACACGAAGTGCATCCAGTTTTTGCCGTAACCCTCTCAACTTTTTAGCACATGCTATGCGGGTGAAATCATGATACCATGCCAACTTTCAACCTTTTCAGAGATCATTTGTAGGGCTTTTCATTTTTAGGGTCATATAGCTCAAAAAAATCAGTAAATGCATGAAAAATAATAAATGAAGTCAGAAAGGGTGGAAAATTGATGATGTGGCTTTGAATGGTGTATTTTGAACACACAAAAAGTCTGGAGTTCAAATAAGTTCACAAAAATGAAATCCCTATGTAACAGACGAGTTTCCTTATAAAACCCGGATACTTCAAAAGAGATTGTCCGTTTTGTACACGAAGTGCATCCAGTTTTGCCATAAACCTCTCAAATTTTTAGCACATGCTATGTGGGTGAAATGATGATACCCTGCCAACTTTCAACATTTTCAAAGTTCATTTGTAGTGCTTTTCATTTCACGGTCATATAGCTCAAAAAATCAGTAAATGCATGAAAATAACAAATGAAGCCAGAAAGGGTTGAAATTGATGATGTGGCTTTGAATAGTGCATTTTGAACACAGAAAAAGTCTGGAGTTCAAATAAGTTAATAAAATGAAAATCGCTATGTTAACGGATGAGTTTTCGTATAAAACAATGATACTTCGAAAGAGATTGTCCGTTTTGTACACGAAGTGCATCTCAGTTCTTGCCGTAACCCTCTCAGCTAGTTAGCACATTCTATGTGGGTGAAATGATGATACCATGCCAACTTTCAACCTTTTCAGAGTTCATTTGTAGTGCTTTTCACTTTCAGGGTCATATAGCTCAAAAAAATAGTAAATGCATGAAAAATAACAAATGAAGTCAGAAGGGGTTGAAAATTGATGAATGTGGCTTTGAATGGTGCATTTTTGAACACACAAAAGTCTGGAGTTCAAATTAAGTTCACAAAAAATGAAATCCCTTTGTAACAGACGAGTTTCCGTATGAAACCCTAATACTCCCTCCTTTCCGGATTATAAGGGCTCAATTAAAAAATCTCACCAACCAAGGTATATGGTGAGTGGTGGAATACTTTTTGTAATTTGCAAAAGCACCCAATTAATGGCCTTGTTTCCCTCAAAAATTTATGTTTACCAATCTATTAATTGCAATGCATGCATGCATAAGGTACAAGCATTCGTCAATTTTCTCTTAATACTACATGCAATTATTTAATGCACCTTGGAATCTGAACTTGTGATGGTGAACAACCAAATTGAGCCTTATAAAATGGAAAAACTAAGATTTTGAGATAAGCCCTATAAACCGGAAAGGAGGGAGTACTTCGAAAGAGATTGTCCATTTTGTACACGAAGTGCATCCAGTTTTTGCCGTAACCCTCTCAACTTTTTTTGCACATTCTATGTGGGTGAAATGATGATACCATGCCAACTTTCAACTTTTTCAGAGTTCATTTGTAGTGCTTTTCATTTTCAGGGTCATATAGTGCAAAAAAATAAGTAAATCCATGAAAAATAAAACAAACGAAGTGAGAAAGGGTTGAAAAATGATGATGTGGCTTTGAACGGTGCATTTTGAAGACACAGAAAGTATGGAGTTCAAAAAATGAAATCCCTTTGTAATATACGTGTTTTCGTATGAAAACCTGATACTTCGAAAGAGATTGTCCGATTTGTACACGAAGTGCATCCAGTTTTTGCCGTAACCCTCTCAACTTTTTAGCACATGCTATGTGGGTGAAATCATGATACCATGCCAACTTTCAACCTTTTCAGAGATCATTTGTAGGGCTTTTCATTTTTAGGGTCATATAGCTCAAAAAAATCAGTAAATGCATGAAAAATAATAAATGAAGTCAGAAAGGGTGGAAAATTGATGATGTGGCTTTGAATGGTGTATTTTGTACACACAAAAAGTCTGGAGTTCAAATAAGTTCACAAAAATGAAATCCCTATGTAACAGACGAGTTTCCGTATAAAACCCGGATACTTCAGAAGAGATTGTCCGTTTTGTACACGAAGTGCATCCAGTTTTTGCCATAAACCTCTCAAATTTTTAGCACATGCTATGTGGGTGAAATGATGATACCCTGCCAACTTTCAACATTTTCAAAGTTCATTTGTAGTGCTTTTCATTTCATGGTCATATAGCTCAAAAAATCAGTAAATGCATGAAAATAACAAATGAAGCCAGAAAGGGTTGAAATTGATGATGTGGCTTTGAATAGTGCAGTTTGAACACATAAAAAGTCTGGAGTTCAAATAAGTTAATAAAATGAAATCGCTATGTAACAGATGAGTTTTCGTATAAAACAATGATACTTCGAAAGAGATTGTCCGTTTTGTACACGAAGTGCATCTAGTTCTTGCCGTAACCCTCTCAGCTTTTTTAGCACATTCTATGTGGGTGAAATGATGATACCATGCCAACTTTCAACCTTTTCAGAGTTCATTTGTAGTGCTTTTTACTTTCAGGGTCATATAGCTCAAAAAAACAGTAAATGCATGAAAAATAACAAATGAAGTCAGAAGGGGGTTGAAAATTGATGATGTGGCTTTGAATGGTGCATTTTGAACACACAAAAAGTCTGGAGTTCAAATAAGTTCAAAAAAATGAAATCCCTTTGTAACAGACGAGTTTCCGTATGAAACCCTAATACTCCCTCCTTTCCGGATTATAGGGCTCAATTAAAAAATCTCACCAACCAAGGTATATGGTGAGTGGTGGAATACTTTTTGTAATTTGCAAAAGCACACAATTAATGGCCTTGTTTCCCTCAAAAATTTATGTTTACCAATCTATTAATTGCAATGCATGCATGCATAATGTACAAGCATTCGTCAATTTTCTCTTAATACTACATGCAATTATTTAATGCACCTTGGAATCTGAACTTGTGATGGTGAACAACCAAATTGAGCCTTATAAAATTGGAAAAACTAAGATTTTCAGATAAGCCCTATTAACCGGAAAGGAGGGAGTACTTCGAAAGAGATTGTCCATTTTGTACACGAAGTGCATCCAGTTTTTGCCGTAACCTCTCACACTTTTTTGCACATTCTATGTGGGTGAAATGATGATTACCATGCCAACTTTCAACTTTTTCAGAGTTCATTTGTAGTGCTTTTCATTTTCAGGGTCATATAGTGCAAAAAAATAAGTAAATTCCATGAAAAATAACAAATGAAGTGAGAAAGGGTTGAAAAATGATGATGTGGCTTTGAACGGTGCATTTGAAGACACAGAAAGTATGGAGTTCAAAAAATGAAATCCCTTTGTAATATACGTGTTTTCGTATGAAAACCTGATACTTCGAAAGAGATTGTCCGATTTGTACACGAAGTGCATCCAGTTTTTTGCCGCTAACCCTCTCAACTTTTTAGCACATGCTATGTGGGTGAAATCATGATACCATGCCAACTTTCAACCTTTTCAGAGATCATTGTAGGGCTTTTCATTTTTAGGGTCATATAGCTCAAAAAGATCAGTAAATGCATGAAAAATAATAAATGAAGTCAGAAAGGGTGGAAAGTGATGATGTGGGCTTTGAATGGTGTATTTTGTACACACAAAAAGTCTGGAGTTCAAATAAGTTCACAAAAATGAAATCCCTATGTAACAGACGAGTTTCCGTATAAAACCCGGATACTTCAGAAGAGATTGTCCGTTTTGTACACGAAGTGCATCCAGTTTTTGCCATAAACCTCTCAAATTTTTAGCACATGCTATGCGGGTGAAATGATGATACCCTGCCAACTTTCAACATTTTCAAAGTTCATTTGTAGTGCTTTTCATTTCATGGTCATATAGCTCAAAAAATCAGTAAATGCATGAAAATAACAAATGAAGCCAGAAAGGGTTGAAATTGATGATGTGGCTTTGAATAGTGCAGTTTGAACACAATAAAAAGTCTGGAGTTCAAATAAGTTAATAAAATGAAATCGCTATGTAACAGATGAGTTTTCGTATAAAACAATGATACTTCGAAAGAGATTGTCCGTTTTGTACACGAAGTGCATCTAGTTCTTGCCGTAACCCTCTCAGCTTTTTAGCACATTCTATGTGGGTGAAATGATGATACCATGCCAACTTTCAACCTTTTCAGAGTTCATTTGTAGTGCTTGTTTTACTTTCAGGGTCATATAGCTCTAAAAAAACAGTAAATGCATGAAAAATAACAAATGAAGTCAGAAGGGGTTGAAAATTGATGATGTGGCTTTGAATGGTGCATTTTGAACACACAAAAAGTCTGGAGTTCAAATAAGTTCAAAAAAATGAAATCCCTTTGTAACAGACGAGTTTCCGTATGAAACCCTAATACTCCCTCCTTTCCGGATTATAGGGCTCAATTAAAAAATCTCACCAACCAAGGTATATGGTGAGTGGTGGAATACTTTTTGTAATTTGCAAAAGCACCCAATTAATGGCCTTGTTTCCCTCAAAAATTTATGTTTACCAATCTATTATTGCAATGCATGCATGCATAATGTACAAGCATTCGTCAATTTTCTCTTAATACTACATGCAATTATTTAATGCACCTTGGAATCTGAACTTGTGATGGTGAACAACCAAATTGAGCCTTATAAAATGGAAAAACTAAGATTTTCAGATAAGCCCTATAAACCGGAAAGGAGGGAGTACTTCGAAAGAGATTGTCCATTTTGTACACGAAGTGCATCCAGTTTTTGCCGTAACCCTCTCAACTTTTTTTGCACATTCTATGTGGGTGAAATGATGATACCATGCCAACTTTCAACTTTTTCAGAGTTCATTTGTAGTGCTTTTCATTTTCAGGGTCATATAGTGCAAAAAAATAAGTAAATCCATGAAAAATAACAAATGAAGTGAGAAAGGGTTGAAAAATGATGATGTGGCTTTGAATGGTGCATTTTGAAGACACAGAAAGTATGGAGTTCAAAAAATGAAATCCCTTTGTAATATACGTGTTTTCGTATGAAAACCTGATACTTCGAAAGAGATTGTCCGTTTTGTACACGAAGTGCATCCTGTTTTTGCCGTAACCCTCTCAACTTTTTAGCACATGCTATGTGGGTGAAATCATGATACCATGCCAACTTTCAACCTTTTCAGAGATCATTTGTAGGGCTTTTCATTTTTAGGGTCATATAGCTCAAAAAAATCAGTAAATGCATGAAAAATAATAAATGAAGTCAGAAAGGGTGGAAAATTGATGATGTGGCTTTGAATGGTGTATTTTGAACACACAAAAAGTCTGGAGTTCAAATAAGTTCACAAAAATGAAATCCCTATGTAACAGACGAGTTTCCGTATAAAACCCGGATACTTCAAAAGAGATTGTCCGTTTTGTACACGAAGTGCATCCAGTTTGTGCCATAAACCTCTCAAATTTTTAGCGCATGCTATGTGGGTGAAATGATGATACCCTGCCAACTTTCAACATTTTCAAAGTTCATTTGTAGTGCTTTTCATTTCATGGTCATATAGCTCAAAAAATCAGTAAATGCATGAAAATAACAAATGAAGCCAGAAAGGGTTGAAATTGATGATGTGGCTTTGAATAGTGCATTTTGAACACATACAAAGTCTGGAGTTCAAATAAGTTAAAAAAAATGAAATCGCTATGTAACAGATGAGTTTTCGTATAAAACAATGATACTTCGAAAGAGAATGTCCGTTTTGTACACGAAGTGCATCTAGTTCTTGCCGTAACCCTCTCAGCTTTTTAGCACATTCTATGTGGGTGAAATGATGATACCATGCCAACTTTCAACCTTTTCAGAGTTCATTTGTAGTGCTTTTTACTTTCAGGGTCATATAGCTCAAAAAAACAGTAAATGCATGAAAAATAACAAATGAAGTCAGAAGGGTTGAAAATTGATGATGTGGCTTTGAATGGTGCATTTTGAACACACAAAAAGTCTGGAGTTCAAATAAGTTCAAAAAATGAAATCCCTTTGTAACAGACGAGTTTCCGTATGAAACCCTAATACTCCCTCCTTTCCGGATTATAGGGCTCAATTAAAAAATCTCACCAACCAAGGTATATGGTGAGTGGTGGAATACTTTTTGTAATTTGCAAAAGCACCCAATTAATGGCCTTGTTTCCCTCAAAAATTTATGTTTACCAATCTATTAACTTGCAATGCATGCATGCATAATGTACAAGCATTCGTCAATTTTCTCCTTAATACTACATGCAATTATTTAATGCACCTTGGAATCTGAACTTGTGATGGTGAACAACCAAATTGAGCCTTATAAAATGGAAAAACTAAGATTTTCAGATAAGCCCTATAAACCGGAAAGGAGGGAGTACTTCGAAAGAGATTGTCCATTTTGTACACAAAGTGCATCCAGTTTTTGCCGTAACCCTCTCAACTTTTTTGCACATTCTATGTGGGTGAAATGATGATACCATGCCAACTTTCAACTTTTTCAGAGTTCATTTGTAGTGCTTTTCATTTTCAGGGTCATATAGTGCAAAAAAATAAGTAAATCCATGAAAAAATAACAAATGAAGTGAGAAAGGGTTGAAAAATGATGATGTGGCTTTGAATGGTGCATTTTGAAGACACAGAAAGTATGGAGTTCAAAAAATGAAATCCCTTTGTAATATACGTGTTTTCGTATGAAAACCTGATACTTCGAAAGAGATTGTCCGTTTTGTACACGAAGTGCATCCTGTTTTTGCCGTAACCCTCTCAACTTTTTAGCACATGCTATGTGGGTGAAATCATGATACCATGCCAACTTTCAACCTTTTCAGAGATCATTTGTAGGGCTTTTCATTTTTAGGGTCATATAGCTCAAAAAAATCAGTAAATGCATGAAAAATAATAAATGAAGTCAGAAAGGGTGGAAAATTGATGATGTGGCTTTGAATGGTGTATTTTGAACACACAAAAAGTCTGGAGTTCAAATAAGTTCACAAAAATGAAATCCCTATGTAACAGACGAGTTTCCGTATAAAACCCGGATACTTCAAAAGAGATTGTCCGTTTTGTACACGAAGTGCATCCAGTTTGTGCCATAAACCTCTCAAATTTTTAGCGCATGCTATGTGGGTGAAATGATGATACCCTGCCAACTTTCAACATTTTCAAAGTTCATTTGTAGTGCTTTTCATTTCATGGTCATATAGCTCAAAAAATCAGTAAATGCATGAAAATAACAAATGAAGCCAGAAAGGGTTGAAATTGATGATGTGGCTTTGAATAGTGCATTTGAACACATACAAAGTCTGGAGTTCAAATAAGTTAAAAAATGAAATCGCTATGTAACAGATGAGTTTTCGTATAAAACAATGATACTTCGAAAGAGAATGTCCGTTTTGTACACGAAGTGCATCTAGTTCTTGCCGTAACCCTCTCAGCTTTTAGCACATTCTATGTGGGTGAAATGATGATACCATGCCCAACTTTCAACCTTTTCAGAGTTCATTTGTAGTGCTTTTTAATTTCAGGGTCATATAGCTCAAAAAAACAGTAAATGCATGAAAAATAACAAATGAAGTCAGAAGGGGTTGAAAATTGATGATGTGGCTTTGAATGGTGCATTTTGAACACACAAAAAGTCTGGAGTTCAAATAAGTTCAAAAAAATGAAATCCGCTTTGTAACAGACGAGTTTCCGTATGTAACCCTAATACTCCCTCCTTTCCGGATTATAAGGCTCAATTAAAAAATCTCACCAACCAAGGTATATGGTGAGTGGTGGAATACTTTTTGTAATTTGCAAAAGCACCCAATTAATGGCCTTGTTTCCCTCAAAAATTTATGTTTACCAATCTATTAATTGCAATGCATGCATGCATAATGTACAAGCATTCGTCAATTTTCTCTTAATACTACATGCAATTATTTAATGCACCTTGGAATCTGAACTTGTGATGGTGAACAACCAAATTGAGCCTTATAAAATGGAAAAACTAAGATTTTCAGATAAGCCCTATAAACCGGAAAGGAGGGAGTACTTCGAAAGAGATTGTCCATTTTGTACACGAAGTGCATCCAGTTTTTGCGTAACCCTCTCAACTTTTTTGCACATTCTATGTGGTGTGAAATGATGATACCATGCCAACTTTCAACTTTTTCAGAGTTCATTTGTAGTGCTTTTCATTTTCAGGGTCATATAGTGCCAAAAAATAAGTAAATCCATGAAAAATAACAAATGA
>NW_027333402.1:0-25000 GCF_002575655.3 Aegilops tauschii subsp. strangulata | reverse complement strand
ATTGCAAGGACTCCCAAGCACACGTATTAACTAGAATATAGATAATAGAAGGCTTGTTATTTAACAGTATAACATAGACTATATACCAATGTCAACCAAGTCAGCCCAAGATTAGCTATCCATATAACTAAATTAACCAAACCAATAATTTTGTATTTGTAAATGAAGTGAGTCAAAGTTTTTAACTTTGATGAGTCTTTTCTATATGGGTTGCCCGGGACTCGAACCCGGAACTAGTCGGATGGAGTAGATAATTCTTCCTTGTTACAATAGAGAAAAATCCCTCCCCAAATCGTGCTTGCATTTTTCATTGCACACGACTTTCCCTATGTAGAAATAGCCAATTTCTATTCCAAAGAGGAAGTTCTACTAATTTTTTTAATTAGTAACTTGATTCACCTACTCTTTATTATAATAAAAAGAACATTTCAGAATGAAAAATAGAAAAAGTTTTTTCTTGATCATTTATCAACCCTTTCCTGTTTCTTAATTTCGTCTAATGATTAATTAAGAGGGTTGACCAGGTCATTGATACGTATAATATCCAAATACCAAATACGCTCAGTGTGTGATCCACAGAAAGAAAAAAGAGTTGTTTTGGTGAACATCAAAGAAAAAACTTGCTCTTCTTCCATAAAAAATTCTTCTAAAAATGCCGAACCCAATCGTTGCATAAAAGTTCGTACCGTGCTTTTATGTTTCCGAGCTAAAGTTCTAGCGCATGAAAGTCGAAGTATATACTTTAGTCGATACAAAGTCCGTTTTTTCGAAGATCCACTATGATAATGAAAAAGATTTCTACATATCCGACCAAATCGATCAAGAATATCCCAATCTGATAAATCTGTCCAAATGGGTTTACTAATAGGATGCCCCGATCCAGTACAAAATTGAGCTTTTGATAAGTATCCTATGAGGAGAGTAGCGGGGACTATGGTATCGAATTTTTTCATTCGAGTATCTATTAGAAATGACTTCTCCAGCATTTGATTCCTTACTAACAAAGAACTTTTTGTACACTTGAAAGGTACCCCATAAAATCGAAGCAAGAGTTTGCTAATTGGTTTATATGGATTCTTCGCGGCTGAGTCCAAAAACAGAAATAATATTGCCAGAAATTGATAAGGTAGCATTTCCATTTCTTCTTCAAAAAAAAAGTGCCTTTTGATGCAAGAATTGCCTTTCCTTGATATCGAACATAATGCATAAGAGGATCCATAAAGAACCATAGGGTTTTCCGAGAAAAACCAGGGTACATTATCCCAAAATGTTCCATCTTCCTAGAAAAGTGGATTCGTTCCAGAAAAGTTCCAGAAGATGCTAATGGTAAGCAAGAAGATTGTTTACGAAGAAACAACAAAAAAAAATTCATATTCTGATACATAAGAGTTATATAGGAATCGAAACAGTCTTTTATTTTCTTTTTGAAAATAAAAAATGGATTTCATTGAAGTAATAAAACTATTCCAATTCGAATAATAGTTGAGAAAGAATCGCAATAAATGCAAAGATGGAACATCTTGGATACGGTATTGAAGGAGTTGAACCAGGATTTCCAAATGGATAGGATAGGGTATTTCTATATGTGATAGATAATCCAAATGCAAAATTTGTCTTCTAAAAAGGGAAATATTGAATGAATAGAGCGTAAATTCTGAAAACTTTGGTATTTCTTTTTCTTTCGGACAAAATAATTCCCGTAGCGAGAATGGATTTCCACAACGATCGCAAACCCTTCAGATAGAATCTGAGAATAAAACTCAGAATAAAAATAATTTTTGTAATCCAATAATCGATCTTGGTTAGGATGATTAACCGAGTTATCCAAAAAATTCTGCTGATACATTCGAATAATTAAACGTTTCACAAGTAGTGAACTAAATTTCTTGTTATTACAACTAACAACTATTTCCACAGGTTCAGAACCATTTAATCCATAATGGTGGGCAAATGCATAAATATATTCCTGAAAGAGAAGTGGGTAGACAAAGTATTGTTGACGAGATTTATGTTTTTCTGAATACCCTTCGAATTTTTCCATTTGTATTTCTACTTGAATCAGAGAGAAGAAGCATTTCTCGGTTTATCGAATGATGATACATAGTGCAATATGGTCAGAACAGGGTGTTGCATTTTTAATACAAACCCTGGAAAGAAAGGGAGTCTAATCCACAGATCTTTTTCTGCTCCTTTTCTACCCAATTAGTTTATGTTTGTTCTAATTAAAAAAAAGAACAGAACAAGTTTTTTATTTTTGCAGGCCAATCGCTCTTTTGACTTTGGAATACAGCCTCTTTATCAATATACTGCTTCTTTTACACATTCAATCCATAACATCCCTTATTCAATCCATAATCAAGAATAATTAGGATTTCTAAAAAAAAAAGAAAAAATAAAGGGTCCACTCATAGGAAAACCCAACCTTTCCCCGCATCCGGCACTAATCTATTTTTAACGTCTAATTAGAGCGGGGAATCATTCCAATTAGGAAGTTCAGCTCGTTGCTTTTTATTTTACCAGAATTGGAGCCAGGCTCTATCCATTTATTCATTAGACCCAGAAAATCGTAATTTTGGATTCCATTCAAAAAAGATTGATTTTATTACGACATGCTATTTTTTCCATTCATTACCTTTGAGGATCAGTCGTGGTCTTCTAGACTCTACCAAGAGTCTGGACGAATTTGTTGTTTCATCCAAATGTGTAAAAGATCATAGTCGCACTTAAAAGCCGAGTACTCTACCATTGAGTTAGCAACCCAGATAAAAAAAGGATCTTAGATACGATCGAAATCCAAAAATCAATGGAATTACACCGCGCGCTTCTGTCAAAACATTGAACTAGCAAGACATCAAAAGATTTTTTTATCGACCATGAAAAACACTCAAATGCCAAAACGAACAGGTCCGGTTAAATTCCACTAAAGTAAAGTTAAAAAAAGAGCGACCCTAATCACGATGGCCAAATTCTCCTTATTTTTAGCGATTTTTATTAAAAAAAAATATATATTATATTGTATGAGAATACATGCAAGAGGAACACCCTTATCATTTGAGCGAAGTGTAGGCGGAAAAATTGAATATGGAGTGAGGATAAAGAGACCCATCTATCTACAAATTCTATTTGTTCAATAGACCTTTGTCAATGGAAATACAATGGTAAGAAAACAAATTAGATAGAAAAAGTAAATAAAATAGGGGCTTATGTTGAATTGGCACGATATAATATAAATCCAAATAGGATTAAAAAAGAGGTAAATTGTGTCTAAATAATTAGACAACTAGGAATACTAATAATCTTCTCCTATCCTACTTTTTGATTCATTTAGTTCTTCAATTAACTCAAAGTTCTTTCTTTTTCTTTAAAGAATTCCGCCTTCCTTAAAATATCATAAACAGTTCTTGTTGGTTGAGCACCCTTTTCAAGGAAATAGAGAATAGCTGGAACATTTAAACAAGTTTGATTCTTTATCGGATCATAAAAACCTACTTTTTGAAGATCTCTTCCTTCTCTTCGAGATCGAACATCAATTGCAACGATTCGATAGACAGCTTATTGGGATAGATGTAGATAAACAACGCCCCCCCCTAGAAACGTATAGGAGGTTTTCTCCTCATACGGCTCGAGAAAATGATTCGAATTTCTGTCGATAATAATAGAAATTAGACTATGACGTGCATTAATTTCCTTACAGAAAAAACAAATTTCATTTATACTCATGACTCAAGTGGGCTAATTTTGCCTGACAAACTTCGAAGGCAAAATCCTTCCAAAATTTTTGAGTCGTCTTTAAACTCTTTTCTTTGTCTCATTTCGAACGAATTGACTTTTATTCCTTATTCTGATCCAACTCTGTTGTTGAGACAATTGAAAATTGTGTTTACTTGTTCTGGAATCCTTTATCTTTGATTTGTGAAATCCTTGGGTTTAGACATTACTTCGGGAATTCCTATTTTTTTCTTTCAAAAGAGTAGCAACATACCCTTTTTTCTTATTTCCTTCGATAAAGCATTTATCTCTTCTATAGAAATCTAATAAGAGGGATTGATTCTGATATACTTTTATTGGACTTTATTCTTATTTTAACCTTTCGATTTATTTCTATATTAAGGATAGACTGACAAAGTTGGCCTAATTTATTAGTTTTCACTAACCCTAGATTCTTTCCCTTGATAAAAAAAATTCTGTCCTCTCGAGCTCCATCGTGTACTATGTTACTTAAACCCAGCGCAAATTTGGTTCGGAACGAATAGAACAGGCTATGTCGAGCCAAGAGCATTTTCATTACTATGGAAAATGATGGATAGAAAAATCCACAATCGATCATGTCCTTCAAGTCGCACGTTGCTTTCTACCACATCGTTTTAAACGAAGTTTTACCATAACAAACATTCCTCTTTTCATTGCAAAGTGGTATAGAGAATTGATCCAATATGGATGGAATCATGAATAGTCATTGGTTTAGTTTTTTTATACTAATTAAAACTTGCTATCTATGGAGCAATATGGATAAAAGAAAGTAAGTATTTATCCGGGAAGCCTCCGCCAAGATCCAATTTATTTAAACCCATATTAAAATTCTATCATATGAATGAAACATAGTTTGAAAAAGACGACTAAACAAGTTTGCTTAAAACTTATTTATTCTTAAATTTCCACCCTCAACGGATGGCTCGAGATGATCAATCTTGAAGTGAGAAAAGAAGGATTGACTCTTCCTCAATAAATAAACTATCAACCTCCAAAAAAGTTTAATTAATTTAATTACTAGAATTAGAATTCTAGTAGTAATATATTTTTTCAGTACCAAAAACAATTAACTATAATAACTAAATAAACTATTCCAATGAAAAGATTGAAAGTTTTTGGTAGTTATAGAATTCTCGTACTTCTTCAACTCGAATACCAAAAGGAAGAAAAAAATATGACTAAGTGATTTTATTTTATAGTAGAGGCATATCCTGAATGTGCTTGATAGATCCCATTTTTTCATGAAAATAAAGATAGTCAATTTGACTGGACTTAAGACTTTATTATGTTTTCTGAGAAAGAATAAGATATCATTATTCTCTTTAATAAACTTTTGTCTCGTACGGAATACTATATGATTTCACCGTTTGTTTCATCAGAAACAATCTGGGACGGAAGGATTCGAACCTCCGAGTAACGGGACCAAAACCCGCTGCCTTACCACTTGGCCACGCCCCATTTCGGGTTTTATGCGACACTAATAAACACTAGTATGTTTATTTGTTATTCGTCAATACCATTTCAATTACATAAAAAAGGAGGGATATTCTCTTGCTAGTATTCTACACATGCGGATAATATAGAATCAAAAAAATGCATTGATCATTACATGGAATTCTATTAAGATATTATATGAAAGTCGAATTTATTCCACTCTCATTTGAGAGTGCAAATACAAGGAGGTATTTTGTGTTTGGGAAAGTCCGAAGAAAAAAGATTTTGAATCTGCCTTTTCCTTCTTTCCCTTAAAAAAATAACTCAAGAAAAATCCAATTATTTACTCTACAAGAATGAAATGCTTGTTATGCCTAATATACTTAGTTTAACCTGTATCTGTTTTAATTCTGTTCTTTATCCTACTAGTTTTTTCTTTGCCAAATTACCCGAAGCTTATGCTATTTTCAATCCAATCGTGGATATTATGCCTGTTATACCTCTATTCTTTTTTCTATTAGCCTTTGTTTGGCAAGCTGCTGTAAGTTTTCGATGAAATCTTTAGTACTCTGTATGCCAAATTGAATGATGTGTTCATTCCAAAAAAATTTAAAAATGGGTAAAAGCCGAGAAGTTTTATATTTTTATATTATGAACCTTCGATTCTAAAATTTAAATTCTTCTACATTGAATGGGTAGCTACAGCAATAAATTTGGATCAGCCTTTCTACTCCCCTGCACCTAGGTTGAGCAGGTACCTAAAGGTACCTACACAATACCTAACCACCTAACCCTATTTTTGCTATTGATAAGAGTGCTTATTATAAAAGAATTCTTGCAATTTTTTTCAAGAATTCTTTTTTGCATTTTTAGGTATAAAAAAAAAACCATCCTAGTGGATCCGTGTGGTAAGGAAAAACTGGTAATCTATTCCTTAAAAAAAAATCTTGGAGATTATGTAATGCTTACTCTCAAACTTTTTGTTTATACAGTAGTGATATTCTTTGTTTCACTCTTTATCTTTGGATTCTTATCTAATGACCCAGGACGGAATCCTGGACGCGAGGAGTAAAAATTCAGTTTTTTTTTTTTCTTATTGGATTTGTTTCGTACATTTATCTATGAGAAAATCCGGGGGTCAGAATTCTTTCCAATTCGAAAGTCCCAAATGATCCAAGGGAGCGGAAAGAGAGGGATTCGAACCCTCGGTACAAAAAAATTGTACAACGGATTAGCAATCCGCCGCTTTAGTCCACTCAGCCATCTCTCCACGTTCCAAAGCGAAAGGTTTCCGTGATATGATATAGGCAAGAAATAAGAAATAACGGTTGCAAAAAACCCCCTTTTTTTCTTTCAAAAGTCTATAAAAATTATATTGCCAATTCCATTTTAATTATATTCTTTTTTCTTAATGTTAATAAAAAAAGAAGAAAATTCTTGTTTTTTCTTTCTAAAAATCGATATTGGCCGAGAGACAATCAAATAGATTTTCTCTTTAGCGGGCATTTCCATATAGGACTTGTTATAATTATAATAAAACAAGCAGGTTATATAAAAAAAAACGCTTTTTTTGTCGATTATTTATCAAGAAAGCAAAAAGGGTTCTTATCAAATCCACCATAAAATTGGAAAGAAGCATAAAGTAAGTAGACCTGACTCCTTTAATGATGCCTCTATCCGCTATTCTGATATATAAATTCGATGTAGATGAAATTGTATAAGCGAATTTTTTTTATTTCCTTAGACTTAGACCGCGCAAGACAAGAATTTTTCGCTATTTACGATTTCATATTCTTGTTACTAGATGTTCTATAGGAATAAGAAGAAATCGCAACTCCTTTGCGCTACACATAAAATTGGATTTCGAAGGTCCATTTTTTTTTTCAGAATCCTCTATTTTAGTTCTTCCACCCATGCAATAGAGAGGGAATGGGAAAAGAAGGGTTACTTTTATTTTCATTTTTCCCTTAAAAGATAGACTTTGAAATAGGAGTCTTGGAATAATGCTGAATTCAAAGGTTTATTTCTTTCTATAGTATAAGAAAAACAATTTATTTCTATTTCTATAGTATAAGAAAAACAAATAGTATAAGAAAAACAAATCGAATCAAATTCATGGATTTACCACGACCTCGGTTGTGACTGTGACTCCATAGATAAAAATGGGAAATTTCTCTCTTCGAGACCATTGAAAAAGGGCATTGAACGACAAAGAAATCGTCCACAGATAATAAAACTATCATATGCCTTGGAAAGTGATATGAGGTGCTCGGAAATGGTTGAAGTAATTGAATAGGAGGATCACTATGACTATAGCCCTTGGTAGAATTCCTAAAGAAGAAAATGATCTATTTGATACTATGGATGACTGGTTACGAAGGGACCGTTTCGTTTTTGTAGGATGGTCTGGCCTATTGCTCTTTCCTTGTGCTTATTTCGCTTTAGGGGGTTGGTTTACAGGGACAACTTTTGTAACTTCTTGGTATACCCATGGATTGGCTAGTTCCTATTTGGAAGGTTGTAATTTCTTAACCGCAGCAGTTTCTACCCCTGCCAATAGTTTAGCACACTCTTTGTTGCTACTATGGGGGCCCGAAGCACAAGGAGATTTTACTCGTTGGTGTCAATTAGGCGGTCTATGGACTTTTGTAGCTCTCCACGGGGCTTTTGCACTAATAGGTTTCATGTTACGCCAATTTGAACTTGCTCGGTCTGTTCAATTGCGGCCTTATAATGCAATCTCATTCTCTGGTCCAATTGCTGTTTTTGTTTCTGTATTCCTTATTTATCCACTGGGGCAATCTGGTTGGTTCTTTGCGCCGAGTTTTGGCGTAGCAGCGATATTTCGATTCATCCTTTTCTTCCAAGGATTTCATAATTGGACGTTGAACCCATTTCATATGATGGGAGTTGCCGGAGTATTAGGTGCGGCTCTGCTATGCGCTATTCATGGAGCGACCGTAGAAAACACTCTATTTGAGGACGGTGATGGTGCAAATACCTTCCGTGCTTTTAACCCAACTCAAGCTGAAGAAACTTATTCCATGGTCACTGCTAACCGCTTTTGGTCCCAAATCTTTGGTGTTGCTTTTTCCAATAAACGTTGGTTACATTTCTTTATGCTATTTGTACCCGTCACCGGTTTATGGATGAGTGCTATTGGCGTAGTTGGCTTGGCTCTGAACTTACGTGCCTATGACTTTGTTTCCCAGGAAATCCGTGCAGCGGAAGATCCTGAATTTGAGACTTTCTACACCAAAAATATTCTTTTAAACGAGGGTATTCGTGCGTGGATGGCAGCTCAGGATCAGCCTCATGAAAATCTTATATTCCCTGAGGAGGTTCTACCACGTGGAAACGCTCTTTAATGGAACTTTCGTTTTAGCTGGTCGTGACCAAGAAACCACCGGCTTTGCTTGGTGGGCTGGGAATGCCAGACTTATCAATTTGTCCGGTAAACTGCTTGGAGCTCATGTAGCCCATGCCGGATTAATCGTATTCTGGGCCGGAGCAATGAACCTATTTGAAGTGGCCCATTTCGTACCAGAAAAGCCCATGTATGAACAAGGGTTGATTTTACTTCCACACTTAGCTACTCTAGGTTGGGGAGTAGGGCCAGGGGGGGAAGTTCTAGATACTTTTCCGTACTTTGTATCTGGCGTACTTCACCTAATTTCCTCCGCAGTCTTAGGCTTCGGTGGCATTTATCACGCGCTTCTGGGACCCGAGACTCTTGAGGAATCTTTTCCATTCTTTGGTTATGTCTGGAAAGATAGAAATAAAATGACTACAATTTTGGGTATTCACTTAATTTTGTTAGGTCTAGGTGCTTTTCTTCTAGTACTCAAGGCTCTTTATTTTGGCGGTGTATATGATACCTGGGCCCCTGGGGGGGGAGATGTAAGAAAAATTACCAATTTGACCCTTAGCCCCAGTGTTATATTTGGTTATTTACTAAAATCTCCTTTTGGTGGAGAAGGGTGGATTGTTAGTGTAGATGATTTAGAAGATATAATTGGTGGGCATGTATGGTTGGGTTTTATTTGTGTATTTGGCGGAATTTGGCATATTTTAACCAAACCCTTCGCATGGGCTCGCCGTGCATTTGTATGGTCTGGAGAAGCTTACTTGTCTTATAGTTTAGCTGCTTTATCTGTCTTTGGTTTTATCGCTTGTTGTTTTGTATGGTTCAATAATACAGCTTATCCGAGTGAGTTTTATGGACCCACCGGGCCAGAAGCTTCTCAAGCTCAAGCATTTACTTTTCTAGTTAGAGACCAGCGTCTTGGAGCTAATGTGGGATCCGCTCAAGGACCCACAGGTTTAGGTAAATATCTAATGCGTTCCCCAACTGGGGAGGTTATCTTTGGAGGGGAAACTATGCGTTTTTGGGACCTTCGTGCTCCATGGTTAGAACCTCTAAGGGGCCCCAACGGTTTGGACTTGAGTAGGTTGAAAAAAGACATACAACCTTGGCAAGAACGACGCTCAGCAGAATATATGACCCACGCTCCTTTAGGCTCTTTAAATTCCGTGGGTGGCGTAGCTACCGAGATCAATGCAGTTAATTATGTCTCTCCTAGAAGTTGGTTATCAACTTCTCATTTTGTTCTAGGATTCTTCTTTTTTGTGGGCCATTTATGGCATGCAGGAAGAGCCCGAGCTGCT
The DNA here is from genome assembly GCF_002575655.3 of Aegilops tauschii subsp. strangulata. Lineage (NCBI taxonomy): Eukaryota > Viridiplantae > Streptophyta > Magnoliopsida > Poales > Poaceae > Aegilops > Aegilops tauschii. Next base: position 15,148 of record NW_027333402.1, on the reverse strand, counting down.
GCAGCAGGTTTTGAAAAGGGAATCGATCGTGATTTGGAACCTGTTCTTTACATGAACCCTCTTAACTAAGATTTTCTTATTTATACCTGTTCTACTTTTTTTCTGTTCTGGCTCGGTTATTCCATCTAGCCGAGCCATTCATTCCTTTTTATGAAAGAAAGATAAGGGACAGAAAAAAAAAAATGAAAGAAACAAACGTATTCAATAAGCAAAAGGAGAGAGAGGGATTCGAACCCTCGATAGTTCCTAGAACTATACCGGTTTTCAAGACCGGAGCTATCAACCACTCAGCCATCTCTCCACAGCCTAATCCTTATTTTACTCCTACAAATAGAACATAGCCATATAAAAAATAAAAGATTTATTAGCCTCTAGAAAGATATCAGATACAAGTTCCTTTTCGATATATCTCTGTATACTGTATACACGGATACAGGATCCGCTATACCCGCTTGTGAAATAAAGAGTAAATAATCTCTTCTCACCCCCATATCCAAATAAAAAAGCGGTTTAAGTAATAAATTTGAATTAAAGAGAAGAATCAATGGATTCATGATTAAACCCCTCCTACTTCTTGTATTTTTTTACAATTTTGGTTTAAGTGAGGGATCAAATATGTAGTCAACTTTATTTGATGGTCAGCTTGGAGGATTAGAAATATGACTATTGCTTTCCAATTAGCTGTTTTTGCATTAATTGCGACTTCCTCAGTCTTAGTAATTAGTGTACCCCTTGTATTTGCTTCTCCTGATGGTTGGTCAAATAATAAAAATGTTGTATTTTCCGGTACATCGTTATGGATTGGACTAGTCTTTCTCGTAGCTATTCTGAATTCTCTCATTTCTTAAATTAAATTTGGTTAATATTTATTAACCCCATAAAAAAGAAATAATAAAGGCCATTTCTTCTAAAAAATTAGAATAGTGAGACGTATTAAAACGCAATTTGCGTTCCGAATTGCTAGCTCTTCTCTTTCAGTATTATGAAATTCCATTCCCATTAGAATATTCATTCACAGATAATAAAAAAAGGAAAACTCTAATATAATAGAAAATGAAATGAAACGGTCGACCCAGACATAGAAGGTCGACCCAGGCGGATATACGCTATAAAATATATACCGTAGCGAGCGTAGTTCAATGGTAAAATATCTCCTTGCCAAGGAGAAGATACGGGTTCGATTCCCGCCGCTCGCCCGCTTAATTTATCAAAGTACTATGATAAAAAGTTTAGTCTAGTTAACTGTTTAACTACTTATATTAAATTAAGTATTAATTAGGTGTTAGTCTAGTGCCGTATCCCTTACTATCTTACCCTTCCTTTGCATCCCACTCAAAAAAAGAGGGCGCTCCGGAGGCAGAAATAGAACTCGCCAACAGAGCTCCAAAAATTGGGTATTAACTGAGACAAACAACGGGCAAACTTTTTTTAAAGGGAAGAGAGAGGTAGACTGTCCCTTTCGTTTCATTTTTATTTTCTGCAGGGTAGGGAGAAGCCTTGCGCCTTCTTTTTTTGAAGGCAAGTGACTTCGCAAACTGCTCAATTTTGCCCTCTAGGGCCGGGAACTAATGAATAAAAAAGGGTTGGATACGCCCCTCTACCATATCTAGAGAAATAGAATAGTCCTTTTATACAGACTGCTAAGTGCGGAGACGGGAATCGAACCCGTGACCTCAAGGTTATGAGCCTCGTGAGCTACCAAACTGCTCTACTCCGCTCTGGAGTACCAGAAACTGGTGGACAAAAAAGGCTTGAATACAAGCCTCTAACATGTCTAGACAAAGAGAATACTCCTTTTATACAGAATGGAGCGGGTAGCGGGAATCGAACCCGCATCGTTAGCTTGGAAGGCTAGGGGTTATAGTCGACGTTGGTTGATTATTTTTAACGTCTCTAATTCAAAACCGAACATGAAATTTTGATTTCATTCGGCTCCTTTATGGATATTCTCACCACTTAACATCTATGTCAGCTTTTCTATTTGAATGGAACCAAAGCTCTCCGCTTTCTAGATGATCCTTATAGAGTAGGAGATAGAAATTCTATCTAAATCCATCTAATCTACTTACTTCGTTCCCTAATTTCATTCAAGAGATCCTGAGGAAAAGAATTGGGTTTCCACCGAGCTTAAACAATATGCGGATGGTTCTAGTAAACCAAAACTATCGTTTTTTAGCTATTTGGCTTCCTTATTCCTTATTTTAAGAAGATTTAGTTACGATTGGAAATCAACTTTTTTGTATCTTCATCCATAGATCCTTTACTCATATTTTCAAAATTGGAATACTTAATCCAATGCAAAATTATGCTTCGCGACTCTGTACTCATAATCCTATTTTTATTTTGGATGCAATTTAAATTAGTCTTTGGATACAAATCGCCAGAATGTATATTCTTCCTCAATATGCTATTGAGAGGAAAAGGATTTAATCCTTTATAAGAACTAAAGTTTTCATCGGAATATAAAAATAAAAAACTTAAGGATGCCTTAAGTATATCATTTCAAATTCAGTTATTATATAGAACGAATCACACTTTTACCACTAAACTATACCCGCTACATTGTAGATTATGGTATAAATGGTACCCTTTGTCAAGGATAGCCATTTGACAAGAAGGCTAATTCCCCCTTATTGAATCAGATGGAGAAGGTTCATGACACTGAGCCGTTGGTACTTCTACTTCGGATCGCTCGCCTTTACTTTAGGATTTAGATAGCCCCTCTGGTCTGTAAAAAAAATCTTTTCTTACCATGCTAATAGCGCCTGAACCAAATGTATTTATTTTGATTAGGATCCTATTCTACGGTTACGACTACAATAATAATTATTTACTTTGCAAGGACGTAAGTGTGTCAGACTGCTAAATTGTTTTATTATTCCTACAATATAAACTAGGGGATATAGGGGGTAACACTGTCCCTATAAATTCCTTTTTCCTTTTCTTTTTTGTCCAGAATTGAACAAAAAAGAAATTATGGAAGATGTTTTCTTCCCCCATTAAGTCCGAGCCATAGAGTAAGAGTGAGATGAGTTTTCCAAATTCATCATAGACTTTCCCTATGGCTTGATAGAAGTAAGCAGCAAAGAGTCGTAACTTAAAGAAAAAAACGGACAGGGCCGACAGATTTACCTGATGTAAAGAAGATCCTAAAAGTCTCTGATTAGTCGACTCTCTCCATTTAACACTTTCCTCTCTCTCCTTTTTTCCACTGACTCAATTCTAGTTTATTAGATTCTTGTTTAAAAGAATGAAAAAAGTTCAATAGAACTAAGAACACATAAAAAATAGCATAGAGGATCAAGGCCATTACCAAAAGTTCCTCCCAAGGATCCTATATCCTATTGGGTATCTGTTCCCCGCCTTTTCCCGCTAGGATCGGAAATCTTATATTTTCCATATCCATATACCGTTGAATCCTTGGGGTTCCAGAATCCGCCTATTTTACTAGTCTTCGGAAACGGAAAACCCTGAACCAAGAAGAGTTGGATATGTTATGTAGGGTATGTTTTTTTTTTATTAATTTTATTTTGAGCTCTCAAGATATCGATATATACATATACAATCTCTACATAATGTCTCTCTCTCTATCTCTATATATTATATATATAATATGTACATTATGCAGTAGACCCATAATGGGAAATCCAAGTGGCTAATTTTTGAATTAAATAAAAAGCCCTTTTAACTCAGTGGTAGAGTAATGCCATGGTAAGGCATAAGTCATCGGTTCAAATCCGATAAAGGGCTTTTTAAATTAGTGGTAGAGTAATCTCGTGCTAAGACGTAAGTCGTTGGTTCGAATCTGATAGAGTACTTTTCTACTAAATTGATTCACTTTTGTTCTTTGTTTTTGAAACTTTCTCTATATTTTTAGAGAATTTTATGACTTAGTGCGGGATGGATGCATTTTTGGTCTGAACACTAAATGAAGCACGGAGAATTAATCTATAACGATCAACTAAAAAAAATCCTAGATGAAAACATAACAGAAAAGTTGGAAAAACTCTTTGCTTTGGATCTATTTATACTTTTCGAGTATATTGACAATTCCAAAAAACTGCTCATACTATGATTATAGTATAATCACGAGCGGTTGTATATGGCCCTATCGTCTAGTGATGCCCCTATCGTCTAGTGGTTCAGGACATCTCTCTTTCAAGGAGGCAGCGGGGATTCGACTTCCCCTGGGGGTAGGGAGTATTATGAAAGGAGGTTAATCATAGATTAGCAAAAACCCTAGAATAAATTCTTCCTGGGTCGATGCGGTTAATGGGGACGGACTGTAAATTCGTTGACAATGTCTACGCTGGTTCAAATCCAGCTCGGCCCAAACCAAAAATCTAGGGCTTCGTGAGTATGAACTAAATCCTTTTGTTTTTCTTCCATAAAATAAAATGTCTGATCTATAGAAATAAAAGATAAAGAAAAAAGGGAAATTTTTTTTTTCTAATCCATATCTCTCTCATTCCTTTCTTACAAACAAAAGAGTTTTTCTTATTGAAGGCTGGATTATTATCCATTTTTAGTGATAAAAAATCACGACATACTAGTTATGTCACTCTCACTATACCCACGTATAATATAATATGTGGGTATGTAGTATATGATTCGTCTATTTCTTAGAGTACGAAAGACGAATCGAATCTTCTTATGGTTCTATTTAAGAATGGGTATGCCATACACCCCGCGGGGATTGTAGTTCAATTGGTCAGAGCACCGCCCTGTCAAGGCGGAAGCTGCGGGTTCGAGCCCGTCAGTCCCGAACTAGGGTTCAATGAATGGAGAAATTGATATTTCCTTTTTCCATGAAAAAAAGGGGCAGGGAGCAAGATCAAATACCCACAGGGCACCCTTACTTCACTTTTTTATTTTGCATCCCTCATTAAAGAGGGAGGGAAGGCATATAGGAATTTTTTTTCACTACTCCCGATCGATAAAGATAAAGAAAGACACACATACGATATGTGGATTAGTAGAATTTAGGATATTATATTACTCTATCTTTCTTTATGATGATACCATCCTCATCTTAATTTCCTATTCCACTCTTATGGAATAGAGTACCGGTATTTTACCGGAATCCATACATAAATCGTATTCCCTTTTTATTTCAGACCTCTTTTCCCCATCTCACTTCTACTGCTTATTTGGATGTCTATGTGACCCATAGAAAGTTGGTCATATAATACATACATAATTGTATGTATAACTATAAGAAAAAGGAAGGGAAATTGTATAAGATTAAGAAAGTAGAAGATTAAGAAAGCTCGTGGGTTAGAGATATAGAAAAGAAAAAGTAGAAAAGGATTAAAAAAGAGGGAATTCCTAATCCAATCAAAAACCCATTTTGGTCTTAGTGTGGATAGAGGATCTTCCTATGTTATACTATATAACTCTCATCCGTGAAATATAACTCTCATCCATGAATTGATTTGATAGATCCGATATTCATAATATTGAATTGATTCAGTATTATCAGAATGCAAGCCCTACCCTTGAATTTACAAGATACCCCTTTTTCCTCTCCATGGGATTACATCCCGAGTTATTGTGAAATAAAAAATAAAGAGGTTATGGAAGTCAATATTCTCGCATTTATTGCTACTGCACTGTTCATTCTAGTTTCCTACTTCTTTTTTACTATTATTTATGTAAAAACAGTCAGCCAAAATAATTAATTGGATTCCAATTAAATCATTGAAGAAATTAAAAAGGATTAAATAAAAAAAATCCAAGTCTTAAATGAAAGGATCTGGTTGGAATCTTAAAGTGTGGTAGAAAGAACTACATATAGTTTTTCTACGACACTTTAGATTCTTTCTATTATATTATCTTTGAATCTACATAGAATAGATTAGTAGATTGAAATAGTTAAGTAGTCTAATTCAATTTCTTTTTCATTGCATCCACTTAATTTCAATCAGGTCAAAATAAAAAAATCTAAGACAATTCTTGACCAAAGAATCCATGGAAGGAAGAAAAATAATATTAAGAATAGACTATAGTAAAAAGTAAAGGAAATGGAAAATGTGTGATATGCCGTGAATAGTTCCGTGGAAGAAAGTCGAATTTTCTTATGTATAGAACTTTTTTAACCATTCGTCATTTCTAGTAGAAATTATGAATTGGTATAATGGCTCTTTCTTACATTACAACTTACAATACAAGAGTTTCTTACAGGAGTGAAACAAAACTAAAGAAAAAGATTAAAGAATAACGTTTGACAAAATGATTAATGCAAAATGATCCATTAATGAAAAGAATTGATACAACAATTTGATTACTTAATCAATTAGTAGTATCCCTAGAGTCCACTCCTTCCCCATACTACTAGTGAAAGAGAAAATGTAAAGACTACCATTAAAGCAGCCCAAGCGAGACTTACTATATCCATCTAAATTATGTCTCCTATTTCTATGAAGGGATTATTCTATTCTACTATTGATCAATAATCATAGTGGAATCAAGGGTACAGAGTCAAAAAGGGATTCCGCCCTAAGGCCATGGATCAATGCAGTTCAAGGAATTTACTCCTAACAAATTCTTATAGGAATTCTGGTAGAATTAGAGAGCATTAAAAATACGATACTATAGCCCTTTTTTCCTTAAAAAAGAAAGAGTACGGGAATGATGTCCTGAATAGAAGAAGCGGGAATAGGAAGATTTTTATTCCTTTTGTTACTCTTTTTTTTTTTTTAAGCAAAGGACGCCCGAATATACCATAAAATTAACGATAGATAAATATTTATTGGATACCTACCTTACCTAATGTTTATTTTTGACCTAAACCCTGCAGCCTTGCTTTGTATCATTCTATGAAAGAATGAAGAGAAGAGATTTTATCCATAACACAACTCCTAAATTGATTTTTGATCGACCTATTTAATCTGATTCTCGTTAGAATTAAAATTAAGTAGTCCTTACTTTAGTGTATGTAGGTAACATAAGATGTACGATAAAAAATGTATAATAATTAGTAAGTCTTGATATTCTTTCGTGGAGTCCCTTCTTGAATCTTAGATTGAAAAAAAAAAAGAATGCCCCTTAGGGACCTTTCTTTGGATACCAAGATTTCTGACATCTTATCCTCGTATTTTAAAATTATCAAATCGAATCTCAATTAAGAACAATTCAAATTCATATAATAAAAGAATAAGGGAAACACTACCTCACCCCTATTGATAACCATTTTGGCCACTACCGTCAAAACAACCCTAACCCTAGTTTGAGGATAGAACTATGGTATGGTTTCTCTAAACCCAGTATCGGCAGGCCCAGTTACTCTCTTGCCCGAACTTATGCGAAGTAAAAATTGATCGAATTCGATCAGCACCTATAAAAAAACCTAAGTATTTTATTGATCAGGCGGCACCCAGATTTGAACTGGGGATAAAGGATTTGCAGTCCCCTGCCTTACCGCTTGGCCATGCCGCCAAAAAATCCGATCAAAAATCTAGAAAACAGCAAGTATTCATCCACGTTTTCTACGAAAAGCCCCTTTTATTTTGAATATAATTCTACTTACTTTTTTCCAATCTTTTCAAAAAATCTATTCCTGCTTTTTTGATCCAGTTTCTATTATTCTCGCTCGATAGATTCTATCTTAAAACATACATTGTTAACACAATAAAACTTCCCATTTCTTTCTATTGAGATGAAAAAGAAGAAAAAGTGGATTTCTATTCACAGGCTGCAAAATTCAGAATAAATTGGAACCGTTAACTAGAATTCTCTTTTTTTATTGCAGTAGTGAACTACTCTTAAATCGGTATTATCTCCCCCCCCTTCAATGGCATAATAAAATAGTATGACTTATGCTTAATCCGTGTATAGGTAAACTTTAGGTCCGAACAGCATTATTATCCAAAGATCCCCTTTATGTACATATCTCTATGGAGAATCATGCTTTAATTTTTAAAGTATTAAATTAAATATCTTGAATAAAAAAAGGAAATTTGCTCTGATATAGAGTATAACCTTACTATCTTGGCCTACCCAAGTGAAATTACGATAAAAGAAAAGCATGGATATGGGAGAGGTGGATAACTAGATTGCATGTACTTAAAAAGGGACTTACTTGATTTTAGAATTCCACAATGAAATACTGAATTTTCTAGTAATTATACTACTCCGATCCGAAATAAAAAAGTACCCTCAAATTATTTTGAGAAATTAAAGTAAGCACGCTATTCTAAATCGAAGTAAAGTCAAACTTTCTAGTATATTATATTACGGCTTTATTACATTCATAGAAAGGAGATAAAATGAGAAATCTTTGCCATCCAATCTGATTAGAATATCATAACATAAAGTATAAGTGCAGAATTTTTTTTTTAGGAATGTTTTATCAATTCATTTTCATTTCATTTGTACCCCTGGCAAACTCGAACTTTCGTCCAAATGGTCTCTATCATATGTATGAAATACATATATGAAATACGTATGTGGAGTTCCCTAGAATTTCATGTGATTCAGTAAACAGAATATAGATTCCATGATTGCTAGATCGATCCAGAGGGATTGATGAAGAGTGAGCTGATAATGGAATTTTTCTTTGATAAACAGGAAACTTAAGATTAAGATGCTCCGGAATGGAAACGAGGGAATGTCCACAATACCCGGATTTAGTCAGATCCAATTCGAGGGATTTTGTAGGTTCATTAATCAAGCCTTAGCAGAAGAACTTGACAAGTTTCCAACAATTAAAGATCCAGATCACGAAATTGCATTTCAATTATTTGCGAAAGGATATCAATTGCTAGAACCCTCGATAAAAGAAAGAGATGCTGTGTATGAATCACTCACCTATTCTCCGAATTATATGTATCTGCGAGATTAATTTTTGGTTTCGATGTGCAAAAGCAAACCATTTCTATCGGAAACATTCCTATAATGAATTCCTTAGGAACCTTTATTATAAATGGAATATACCGAATTGTGATCAATCAAATATTGCTAAGTCCTGGTATTTACTACCGCTCGGAATTAGATCATAAGGGAATTTCTATCTACACTGGCACTATAATATCAGATTGGGGGGGAGATCGGAATTAGCAATTGATAAAAAAGAAAGGATATGGGCTCGCGTGAGTAGAAAACAAAAGATATCTATTCTAGTTCTATCATCAGCTATGGGTTCGAATCTAAGAGAAATTCTAGATAATGTTTCCTACCCTGAAATTTTCTTGTCTTTCCCGAATGCTAAGGAGAAGAAGAGGATTGAGTCAAAGAAAAAGCTATTTGGAGTTTTATCAACAATTTGCTTGTGTAGGTGGGGACCTGGTATTTTCGGAGTCCTTATGCGAGGAATTACAAAGAAATTTTTTCAACAAAAATGTGAATTAGGAAGGATTGGTCGACGAAATATGAATCGGAGACTTAATCTTGATATACCTCAGAACAATACATTCTTGTTACCACGAGATGTATTGGCCGCTACGGATCATTTGATTGGAATGAAATTTGGAACGGGTATACTGACGATGACGATATGAATCACTTGAAAAATAAACGTATTCGTTCGGTTGCAGATCTGTTACAAGATCAATTCGGATTGGCTCTTGTCGTTTACAACATGCAGTTCAAAAAACTATTCGTAGAGTATTCATACGTCAATCGAAACCGACTCCCCAAACTTTGGTAACTCCAACTTCAACTTCAATTTTATTAATAACTACTTATGAGACCTTTTTTGGCACATACCCGTTATCTCAAGTTTTGATCAAACGAATCCATTGACACAAACTGTTCATGGGCGAAAAGTGAGTTGTTTAGGTCCTGGAGGGTTGACGGGGAGAACCGCAAGTTTTCGAGCCGAGATATTCATCCGAGTCACTATGGGCGTATTTGTCCAATTGACACGTCTGAAGGAATCAATGTTGGACTTACTGGATCCTTAGCAATTCATGCGAGAATTGATCACTTGTGGGGATCCATAGAGAGTCCGTTTATGAAATATCTGCTGAGAAAGCAAAAGAAAAAAAAGAGAGACAGGTGGTTTATCTATCACCAAATAGAGATGAATATTATATGATAGCAGCAGGAAATTCTTTGTCCTTGAATCAAGGTATTCAGGAAGAACAGGTTGTTCCGGCTAGATACCGTCAAGAATTCTTGACTATTGCATGGGAACAGATTCATGTTAGAAGTATTTTTCCTTTCCAATATTTTTCTATTGGGGGTTCTCTCATTCCTTTTATTGAGCACAATGATGCGAATCGGCTTTAATGAGTTCTAATATGCAGCGCCAAGCAGTTCCGCTTTCTCGGTCCGAGAAATGCATTGTTGGAACTGGATTGGAACGCCAAACAGCTCTAGATTCGAGGGTTTCCATTATAGCCGAACGCGAGGGAAAGATCATTTCTACTGATAGTCATAAGATACTTTTATCAAGTAGTGGGAAGACTATAAGTATTCCTTTAGTTAACCACCGTCGCTCTAACAAAAATACTTGTATGCACCAAAAACCCCGGGTTCCACGGGGTAAATCCATTAAAAAAGGACAAATTTTAGCAGAAGGAGCTGCTACAGTTGGGGGCGAACTTGCTTTAGGAAAAAACGTATTAGTAGCTTATATGCCATGGGAAGGTTACAATTTTGAAGACGCAGTACTAATTAGCGAACGTTTGGTATATGAAGATATTTATACCTCTTTTCACATCCGGAAATATGAAATTCAGACGGATACGACAAGCCAGGGCTCCGCTGAAAAAATCACTAAAGAAATACCACATCTAGAAGAACATTTACTCCGCAATTTGGACAGAAATGGAGTTGTTAGGTTGGGATCCTGGGTAGAAACTGGTGATATTTTAGTAGGTAAATTAACGCCTCAGATAGCGAGCGAATCATCTTATATCGCGGAAGCTGGATTATTACGGGCCATATTTGGCCTTGAGGTTTCCACTTCAAAAGAAACTCTCTGAAATTACCTATAGGTGGAAGAGGGCGCGTTATCGATGTGAAATGGATCCAAAGGGACCCGCTCGACATAATGGTTCGTGTATATATTTTACAGAAACGTGAAATCAAAGTTGGGGATAAAGTAGCCGGAAGACATGGGAATAAAGGGATCATTTCCAAAATTTTGCCTAGGCAAGATATGCCCTATTTGCAAGATGGAACACCCGTTGATATGGTCTTCAATCCCTTAGGAGTACCCTCCCGAATGAATGTGGACAAATATTTGAAAGCTCGCTCGGATTAGCGGGGGATCTGCTAAAGAAACATTATAGAATAGCACCCTTTGATGAGAGATATGAGCAAGAGGCTTCAAGAAAACTTGTGTTTTCAGAATTATATGAAGCCAGTAAAGAAACAAAAAACCCATGGGTATTTGAACCCGAGTACCCGGGAAAAAGCAGAATATTTGATGGAAGAACAGGCGACCCCTTTGAGCAACCTGTTCTAATAGGGAAGTCCTATATCTTAAAATTAATTCATCAAGTTGATGAGAAAATTCATGGGCGTTCTACTGGGCCCTACTCACTTGTTACACAACAACCGGTTAGAGGAAGAGCCAAGCAAGGGGGACAACGAGTAGGAGAAATGGAAGTTTGGGCTTTAGAAGGATTTGGTGTTGCTCATATTTTACAAGAGATACTTACTTATAAATCTGACCATCTTATAGCTCGCCAAGAAATACTTAATGCTACGATCTGGGGAAAAAGAATACCTAATCATGAGGATCCTCCAGAATCTTTTCGAGTGCTCGTTCGAGAACTACGATCTTTGGCTCTAGAACTGAATCATTTCCTTGTATCTGAAAAGAACTTCCAGGTTAATAGGGAGGAAGTTTGATCGGAATAAATATAAATTCTTTTCTTATTTCTATTTTATGATTGACCAATATAAACATCAACAACTTCAAATTGGACTCGTTTCCCCTCAACAAATAAAGGCTTGGGCTAACAAAAACCTACCTAATGGAGAAGTCGTTGGCGAAGTCACAAGGCCCTCTACTTTTCATTATAAAACCGATAAACCAGAAAAAGATGGATTGTTTTGCGAAAGAATCTTTGGACCCATAAAAGCGGGATTTGCGCTTGTGGCAATTCTCGAGCGAGCGGAGCTGAAAACGAAGACGAAAGATTTTGCCAAAAATGCGGGGTAGAATTTGTGGATTCTCGGATACGAAGATATCAATGGGATACATCAAACTCGCATGTCCCGTGACTCATGTGTGGTATTTGAAAGGTCTTCCTAGTTATATCGCGAATCTTTTAGATAAACCTCTTAAGAAGTTGGAGGGCCTAGTATACGGCGATTTCTCTTTTGCTAGGCCCAGCACTAAAAACCCACTTTTTACGATTACGAGGTTTATTCGAAGAGGAAATTGCATCCTGTAACCACAGCATTTCTCCCTTTTTTTTCTACCCCAGGCTTTGCAACATTTCGAAATCGGGAAATTGCGACAGGAGCAGGTGCTATTAGAGAACAATTAGCAGATTTGGATTTGCGAATTATTATAGAGAATTCTTTGGTCGAATGGAAGGAATTAGCAAGACGAGGGGTATAGTGGAGATGAGTGGGAAGATAGAAAAAGACGAATAAGAAAAGTTTTTTTGATTAGACGCATGCAATTGGCGAAACATTTTATTCAAACAAATGTAGAACCAGAATGGATGGTTTTGTGCTTATTACCGGTTCTTCCTCCCGAATTGAGACCTATTGTTTATAGGTCTGGAGATAAAGTAGTGACTTCAGACATTAATGAACTTTATAAGAGAGTTATCCGTCGGAACAACAATCTTGCCTATCTATTAAAAGAAGTGAATTAGCGCCAGCAGATTTAGTAATGTGCCAGGAAAAATTGGTACAAGAAGCCGTGGATACACTTCTTGATAGTGGGTCCCGCGGGCAACCGACGAGGGATGGTCACAATAAAGTATACAAATCACTTTCAGATGTAATTGAAGGTAAAGAGGGAAGGTTTCGCGAGACTCTGCTTGGGAAACGGGTCGATTACTCGGGGCGTTCTGTCATTGTTGTGGGTCCTTCGCTTTCATTACATCAATGTGGATTACCTCTAGAGATAGCAATAAAGCTTTTTCAGCTATTTGTAATTCGCGATTTAATCACGAAACGCCGCCACTTCTAATGTAAGGATTGCTAAAGGAAAATTTGGGAAAAAGAACCCATTGTATGGGAAATACTTCAAGAAGTTATGCGGGGACATCCTGTACTGTTAAATAGAGCACCTACCCTGCATAGATTAGGCATACAGGCCTTTCAACCCACTTTAGTAGAGGGGCGTACTATTTCTTTACACCCATTAGTGTGTAAGGGTTTCAATGCGGACTTTGATGGAGATCAAATGGCTGTTCATCTACCTTTATCCTTGGAAGCTCAGGCAGAAGCCCGTTTACTTATGTTTCTCATATGAATCTCTTATCTCCCGCTATTGGGATCCTATTTGCGTACCAACCCAAGACATGCTTATCGGGCTTTATGTATTAACGATTGGAAAGCGTCGAGGTATTTGTGCAAATAGATATAATAGTTGCAGAAACTACCAAATCTAAAAGTAAATTACAATAATAATAATAATTCTAAATATAGGAAGATAAAGAACCCCATTTTTCTAGTTCTTATGATGCACTGGGAGCTTATAGACAAAAACTAATCAGTTTAGATAGTCCCTTGTGGCTACGATGGAACCTGATCAACGCGTCATTGGGTCAAGAGAAGTTCCGATTGAAGTTCAATATGAATCTTTGGGGACTTATCATGAGATTTATGCCCACTATCTAATAATGGGAAATAGAAAAAAAGAAATTCGTTCGATATACATTCGAACCACTCTTGGTCATATTTCTTTTTATAGAGAAATAGAGGAAGCCATACAAGGATTTAGTCAGGCCTATTCATACACTACCTAAACAAGAAAAGAAAGTTAGATTCGGCGATGCCCCTCCCCTTTCGGGGGCATTCCGATTTCCCTAGTATCATCATTATTTGCCACGCGAATCCAGATTGAGATTGAGGCAAGTTAATTAATTTTCGAATCACTGACTCAGGCCCATTGTCGAATCCTACTCAGCAATTGTCGAATCCTACTCAGCCGAAAGGGGTACTTATGTATGCGGAACGGGCCAATCTGGTCTTTCATAATAAAGAGATAGACGGAACTGGTATGAAACGACTTATTAGCAGATTAATAGATCATTTTGGAATGGGATATACATCCCATATACTGGATCAACTAAAGACTCTGGGCTTCCATCAAGCCACTACTACATCGATTTCGTTAGGAATCGAGGATCTTTTAACAATACCCTCTAAGGGATGGTTAGTCCAAGACGCGGAACAACAGAGTTTTCTTTTGGAGAAACACTATTATTATGGGGCTGTACACGCGGTAGAAAAATTACGCCAATCTGTTGAGATATGGTATGCGACAAGTGAATATTTGAAACAAGAAATGAATTCAAATTTTCGGATAACGGATCCTTCTAATCCAGTCTATCTAATGTCTTTTTCAGGAGCCAGAGGAAATGCATCTCAAGTACACCAATTAGTAGGTATGAGAGGATTAATGTCGGACCCTCAGGACAAATGATTGATTTACCTATTCAAAGCAATTTACGCGAGGACTTTCTTTGACAGAATATATAATTTCCTGCTATGGAGCCCGCAAAGGGGTTGTAGATACTGCTGTGCGAACAGCAGATGCTGGATATCTTACACGTAGACTTGTTGAAGTAGTTCAACATATATTGTGCGTAGAAGAGATTGTGGTACTATCCGAGGTATTTCTGTAAGTCCTCAAAATGGGATGACGGAAAAACTTTTTGTCCAAACACTAATTGGTCGTGTATTAGCAGACGATATATATATCGGTTCACGATGCATTGCCGCGCGAAATCAAGATATTGGAATTGGATTAGTCAATCGATTCATAACTGCCTTTCGAGCACAACCATTTCGAGCACACCAATATATATTAGAACCCCTTTACTTGCCGAAGCACTTCTTGGATCTGTCAATTATGCTATGGCCGGAGTCCTACTCATAGTGATCTGGTCGAATTGGGAGAAGCCGTAGGTATTATTGCGGGTCAATCAATTGGGGAGCCAGGGACTCAACTAACATTAAGAACTTTCATACTGGCGGAGTATTCACAGGGGTACTGCCGACCTTGTAC
>NW_027333401.1:0-25000 GCF_002575655.3 Aegilops tauschii subsp. strangulata | reverse complement strand
TTCTAGGAGCCCAAGTTATGCTATTGAAAATTCGTTCCTCTAGCAGTTCCGGTTTGAGCATTCCGTTCCCTTTTTCAAACTCCACTTCTTTTCATATAGCAATCCCTGATCAAAGAGAGAACAATATCCATTTCAAAACATTTCTAACAGATTCCTTAGTTCGGACCGACGAAGTAATGTCACTCGACTATTATCAACCTGACTGCAATCTTTTTCTGTCGGTAAGGATTGCACCAGAGCACCTTCTACTTCTAATAGGCCATGAACTATAGATAGAGAAGAATCATTCTGAGCGAGTACATAAGAAGCGATCCACTTTTTTTCATCGGTTCCAGGGGAAGACCAAAGATCTTGCGCGGCAGGTCCGCCAGAAAAACTCAAAAGAGAAAGAAGTCTCGTTAATCTCTTCATGCTCGTTCCAAGTTCGAAGTACCTTTTGGCCAAAGAAAAAACCCGCTTCCTGACACGATTGCCTCTTTATCTTTATATAGATAGATTCTATGGGGTTATTACTTAGTAAGTCTATTTTGTACAAGAGCCCCTCCTATCTGATAGAAAAGGGTCCCATGATCCCGAGCCGATCTTACCTTGGCTCGCAAACCCCAAGTTTGTCTATGAAGAGCTAATCTAATTGTATTTTTTTCTAGAATGGATTTCTTATGTGGAATACTAATGGATAGGGCTTCGTTGCTAAGTGCTACAAGATCTAGTGCACTGGAACTCGTGGTTATGGACCCGAATCCTTTAGTATGGAACATTGTCTTTTCCAAGTAAAAACCCCTAGTATATGAAAGAATGAAAAGGTGCTTTCGTTCTTGTGGAATAAGAAGCCCTCGTACCTTAATGAAAGGAAAATCGTAATTTTTCGTTAGGTATTTGACCAAATAGGATCGTCCAGTTCCTACAGAACCTATCACTAAAATACCCGATAGGGCTAAGCGGAACGAAAAGGGTTTTCCATGAGATGGTAAAATGAAAACGATTAGTCCCACACGAGGTTTGGGAATAAGTGATTGTCTGATAATGAGCAAGGAATATACGTCTTTCTGCTAAAGAGGATCTATTAAACTCATAATTCATTAGATCCTTGTTATCAATGCCAACTAGGTATCATAAGTAAATGGATCCCGGTTGTTCAATCCTTTGATAACCAAGGTCATTCTTTGCTAAAGAGAAATGATCACTATGAGTCAGACTCAATAGAATTGGATCCATTCCAAATAGCGAGAATTAGGATTCTTGATCCCTCTCAATCTCTCTTTCAATTCGAGGATCCAGAGAGGTGTTTTCATAGTCATCTCCGAATATTTGCCATCTCGGAATATTTTCGATTTCATTTTTCTATGATATGTCTTTCTATATGAAAATTGGTTATTTACGATGTACGATGATCCCTGTTAAGCATCCATGGCTGAATGGTTAAAGCGCCCAACTCATAATTGGTAAATTTGCGGGTTCAATTCCTGCTGGATGCACACGAACGGGAACATTCCATAAGTCTATTGGAACTGGCTCTCTATCCATGGAATCTCATCCATCATCCATACATAACGAATTGGTATGGTATATTCATACCATAACATAAGAACAATAAGAACTCGAATTCTTATCGATACTGGAACTCAGAGCATAGGAGGGAAAGTCGATTTATGGATGGAATCAAATACGCAGTATTTACAGAAAAAAGTCTTCGTTTATTGGGAAAGAATCAATATACTTTTAATGTCGAATCGGGATTCACTAAGACAGAAATAAAGCATTGGGTCGAACTCTTCTTTGGTGTTAAGGTGGGTAGCTGTGAATAGCCATCGACTACCTGGAAAAGGTAGAAGAATAGGACCTATTCTGGGCCATACAATGCATTACAGACGTATGATCATTACCCTTCAACCGGGTTATTCTATTCCACTTCTAGATAGAGAAAAAAACTAAAGGAGAATACTTAATAATACGGCGAAACATTTATACAAAACACCTATCCCGAGCACACGCAAGGGAACCGTAGACAGGCAAGTGAAATCCAATCCACGAAATAATTTGATCCATGGACGGCACCGTTGTGGTAAAGGTCGTAATTCCAGAGGAATCATTACCGCAAGGCATAGAGGGGGAGGTCATAAGCGCCTATACCGTAAAATAGATTTTCGACGGAATCAAAAAGACATATCTGGTAGAATCGTAACCATAGAATACGACCCTAATCGAAATGCATACATTTGTCTCATACACTATGGGGATGGTGAGAAGAGATATATTTTACATCCCAGAGGGGCTATAATTGGAGATACTATTGTTTCTGGTACAAAAGTTCCTATATCAATGGGAAATGCCCTACCTTTGAGTGCGGTTTGAACTATTGATTTACGTAATTGGAAGTAACCAATTAGGTTTACGACGAAACCTAGAAATCGATCACTGATCCAATTTGACTACCTCTACGGGATAGACCTCAACAGAAAACTGTTGAGTAACGGCAGCAAGTGATTGAGTTCAGTAGTTCCTCATAGAAAATTATTGGCTCTAGAGATATGGTAATATGGAGAAGACAAAATTGTTTGAAGCACGCACAGAACCGGGAAGCGCCCCTTGTTTCAAAGAGAGGAGGACGGGTTATTCACATTTAATTTGATGGTCAGAGGCAAATTGAAAGCTAAGCAGTGGTAATTAAGACCCCCGGGGGAAAATAGGGATGTCTCCTACGTTACCCATAATATGTGGAAGTATCGACGTAATTTCATAGAGTCATTCGATCTGAATGCTACATGAAGAACATAAGCCAGATGACGGAACGCAGAGACCTAGGATGTAGAAGATCATAACATGAGCGATTCGGCAGATTTGGATTCCTTTCCTATATATCCACTCATGTGGTACTTCATCATATGATTCATATAAGATCCATCTGTCTAGAGATCGTCATATACATCTAGAAAGGCCGTATGCTTTGGAAGAAGCTTGTACAGTTTGGGAAGGGGTTTTTTGAGAGAAAAGAAGAATCTACTTCAACCGATATGCCCTTAGGCACGGCCATGCATAACATAGAAATCACACGTGGAAGGGGTGGGCAATTAGCTAGAGCAGCAGGTGCTGTAGCGAAACTCATTGCAAAAGAGGGTAAATCGGCCACTTTAAGATTACCATCTGGGGAGGTCCGTTTAGTATCCCAAAACTGCTTAGCAACAGTCGGACAAGTGGGTAATGTTGGGGGTGAACCAAAAAAGTTTGGGTAGAGCCGGATCTAAGTGTTGGCTAGGTAAACGCCCCGTAGTAAGAGGGGTAGTTATGAACCCTGTGGACCACCCCCATGGGGGCGGTGAAGGAAAGCTCCCATTGGTAGAAAAAAACCCACAACCCCTTGGGGTTATCCTGCGCTTGGAAGAAGAACTAGGAAAAGGAAAAAATATAGCGATAGTTTTATTCTTCGTCGCCGTAAGTAAATACGTAACTAGGAATATGGAAAATTGCATTTTTGGAATTTGCAATAATGCGATGGGCGAACGACGGGAATTGAACCCGCGCATGGTGGATTCACAATCCACTGCCTTGATCCACTTGGCTACATCCGCCCCTTATCCAGCTAAAGGATTTTTTGCTTTTTTCCATTGATCATTATTCTATTTATTCTGACCTCCGTACTTCGATCGAGATATTGGACATAGAATGCCACTCTTTAAAAGGAAAAAAGGAGTAATCAGCTGTGACACGAAAAAAAACGAATCCTTTTGTAGCTCATCATTTATTGGCAAAGATAGAAAAGGTCAATATGAAGGAGGAGAAAGAAACAATAGTAACGTGGTCCCGGGCATCTAGCATTCTACCCACAATGGTTGGCCATACAATCGCGATTCATAATGGAAAGGAACATATACCTATTTACATAACAAATCTATGGTAGGTCGCAAATTGGGGAATTCGTGCCTACTCGGCATTTCACGAGTTATGAAAATGCAAGAAAGGATACTAAATCTCGTCGTTAACTGAATTCTGAATAGAAAGATTAAGAAGAAAAAAAGATTCAAAATAAAGTAAAGGTAGGCGGGGAATAACCTTATTTATGACAAGTTTCAAAACTAGTAAAGTATATCCCTAGGATAAAGAAGAAGAAAAGTGGGCTAAGGAAACTCGCAAGGAAAGTTCCAACCGATCGTCTACTTAAGTTCGAGAGAGTTTTCAAAGCACAAAAACGTATCCCTATGTCTGTTTTCAAAGCACAAAGAGTTCTTGACGAGATTCGCTGGCGTTACTACGAGGAAACTGTTATGATACTGAACCTCATGCCCTATCGAGCATCTTATCCCATCTTAAAGTTGGTTTATTCGGCAGCCGCAAATGCTACTCATTATAGGGATTTCGACAAAGCGAATTTATTTATTACTAAAGCCGAAGTCAGTAGGAGTACTATTATGAAGAAATTCAGACCTCGAGCTCGAGGACGTAGTTTCCCCATAAAAAAAAGCATGTGTCATATAACAATTGTACTAAATATAGTAAAGAAATCTAAATAACCTTTAGATCCATCTAAGATTTCGATTCCCAGTAAAAAAAAATATAGAATAGAAAAATATGGGACAAAAAATAAATCCACTCGGTTTCAGACTTGGTACAACCCAAAAACACCATTCCTTTTGGTTCGCACAACCAAAAAATTATTCTGAAGGTCTACAGGAAGATAAAAAAATAAGGGATTGTATCAAGAACTATATACAAAAGAATAGGAAAAAGGGCTCGAATAGAAAAATAGAATCAGACTCAAGTTCCGAAGTAATTACACATAATAGAAAAATGGACTCAGGTTCAAGTTCCGAAGTAATTACACATATAGAAATCCAAAAAGAAATCGATACGATCCACGTCATAATCCATATTGGATTCCCAAATTTATTAAAGAAAAAAGGAGCAATCGAAGAATTAGAGAAAGATCTACAAAAGGAAATTAACTCTGTAAACCAGAGATTTAATATTTCTATCGAAAAAGTGAAAGAACCTTATAGACAGCCTAACATTCTTGCAGAATATATAGCTTTCCAATTAAAAAATAGAGTTTCATTCCGAAAGGCAATGAAAAAAGCCATTGAATTAACTAAAAAAGCAGATATAAGGGGAGTAAAAGTAAAAATTGCGGGTCGTCTCGGAGGAAAAGAAATTGCACGCGCCGAATCTATTAAAAAGGGTAGACTTCCCCTCCAAACAATTCGCGCTAAAATTGATTATTGCTGCTATCCAATTCGGACTATCTATGGAGTATTAGGTGTAAAAATTTGGATATTCGTAGACGAAGAATAAGTAATCTTGTCTTCGGATTCTGTCCATTGATAGAATAAAAAATGACAAGAGACTTTTTTCCTGAAATCCCTGCAAAAGAAGAAATTATACCTCTTTCTATAAGATTTAATGAAAATTGATAAATCATTTAATATAATTGCTATGCTTAGTGTGTGACTCGTTATTTTTTTCTTTTTTTTAAGAAAAAAACTTAGTAATTATAGAAAATTAACTAATAACCAACCTATTGCTTCGTATTGTCGAGATCCTAACTAAGAAACAGTCACTATATGAATAAATACCTCTATCATAAATGAGTAGATGTGTCATATAGTTGTAGCAACTGCAATTTTTTCTCTAAAAAAGAAAAGGGATTCTAGGTTGTGAAGCAAAACTAAAGGGATGTGGATAAAGGGAGGGATGATAGAAAGAAGGAAGAGGAAATAAATAAGATATAGGATTCCACTATGTATGGTCTATGAATTACATCATAAAAGGCAATGTGATAAAGCATCAATATAATAAAAATAATAGAGAATTAAAAATTGTAACTTGAAACAAGA
Organism: Aegilops tauschii subsp. strangulata; assembly: GCF_002575655.3. Taxonomy (NCBI): domain Eukaryota; kingdom Viridiplantae; phylum Streptophyta; class Magnoliopsida; order Poales; family Poaceae; genus Aegilops; species Aegilops tauschii. Next base: position 19,175 of record NW_027333401.1, on the reverse strand, counting down.
ACTACAAATTTAAAGCAATAATAAAGAGCCGCCCGGGTTAATAAAACTGAGAAAATTAACTCGGAAAGAAATTTTTTGGAAGCTCCGTTGCGGGATTCAGACCTAACCATTCAAGGAGAAGCAGTGGGAACGACAGAACCTATGATTCCATAGGATTTTATTGAAAAGAATCCTAACACTTCATTGGGTGGGATGGCGGAACAAACCAAAAAAATTGTCTTATTTGGTAAGTTTATAAATTAACAAATAAGACAGGAAAGAGTAAATATTCGCCCGCGAAATTCTTATTGAATTAGAATACTTTACCGCGATTCAATAAGAGTAAAAATAAGGATTTTTTTAAGAAGGATTACATTATCTATAAATATAGAATTTAGATAAATATACACACACATCTGGATATATTCTAGATCTTCTTTTTTGACTATATATTATATTTTTCTGTTTTAACAAATTCAATATAAAAAAAACCGAACTTTTTCTATTATCTATTAATGTGTATCTATCCGTACCGTAATATTTTTGAATATTATGAATTAGAGAAATTTACATGCTTTCTCATTCCATTCGCGAGGAGCTGGATGAGAAGAAACTCTCATGTCCAGTTTTGCAGTAGAGATGGAACTAAGAAAGAGAACCATCGACTATAACCCCAAAAGAACCAGATTTCGCAAACAACATAGAGGAAGAATGAAAGGAAAATCCTGCCGAGGCAATCGTATTTGTTTTGGTAGATATGCTCTTCAAGCACTTGAACCCGCTTGGATCACGGCGAGACAGATAGAAGCAGGACGAAGAGCAATAACACGATATGCACGTCGTGGTGGAAAAATATGGGTACGTATATTTCCCGACAAACCGGTTACACTAAGACCCACGGAAACACGTATGGGCTCGGGAAAGGGGTCCCCCGAATATTGGGTATCCGTTGTTAAACCTGGTCGTATACTTTATGAAATGGGGGGAGTATCTGAAACTGTAGCTAGAGCAGCTATCTCCATAGCTGCCAGTAAAATGCCCATACGAAGTCAATTTATTCGATTAGAGATATAGAACCCTAAAAGGGGTATGGAAGATAAAAAAAAATGCCCGGTTTTTCTTTCTGGAAAGACAATATTTCTTTCATCCTTTTGCATTGAAATAACAAATTGAAATCAAAATAAAAAATAATATGATTCAACCTCAGACCCTTTTAAATGTAGCAGATAATAGTGGAGCTCGAAAATTGATGTGTATTCGAGTCATAGGAGCTGCTGGTAATCAGCGATATGCTCGTATTGGTGATGTTATTGTTGCTGTAATCAAAGACGCATTGCCCCAAATGCCTCTAGAAAGATCCGAAGTAATTCGAGCTGTAATTGTACGTACATGTAAAGAGTTCAAATGCGAAGACGGTATAATAATCCGCTATGATGACAATGCTGCGGTTATAATTGATCAAAAAGGCAATCCAAAAGGAACTCGAGTTTTTGGCGCGATTGCCGAGGAATTGAGAGAATTGAATTTTACCAAAATAGTTTCATTAGCTCCTGAAGTATTATAAATACTAGTAGGCGAAATTGAGACCAAAGAATTAATTTAGTAGATTGTGTTTTACGTATATGTTTTAAAATCCAAAATGAAAAAAAAAAAGAAAACATGTTGATTATAGAAAAATTAGGAGGAACCTAGAATTAGAGTCTTATGGGCAAGGACACTATTGCTGATTTACTAACCTCTATAAGAAATGCGGACATGAATAAAAAAGGAACAGTTCGAGTAGTATCTACAAATATTACCGAAAACATTGTTAAAATACTTCTACGAGAGGGTTTTATTGAAAGTGTTCGGAAACATCAGGAACGTAACAGATATTTCTTGGTTTCAACTTTGCGACATCAAAAGAGAAAGACTAGAAAAGGAATATATAGAACAAGAACCTTTTTAAAGCGTATCAGCCGACCCGGCTTACGAATTTATACCAACTATCAAGGAATTCCTAAAGTTTTGGGTGGAATGGGAATTGCTATTCTTTCTACTTCTCGAGGAATAATGACAGATCGAGAAGCTCGACTAAACAGAATTGGGGGAGAAGTCTTATGTTATATATGGTAATCGCCCCGCCTATAGTGCTTGAATTCTATCTCGCCCTTCCTATTTTTAAAATAAAAATAGAAAAATAGGAGAAAAAAAATATGACAGAAAAAAAAAATAGGAGAGAAAAAAAAAACCCGAGAGAAGCAAAAGTAACTTTCGAAGGTTTAGTTACGGAAGCCCTACCCAATGGAATGTTCCGCGTTCGGCTAGAGAATGACACCATCATCCTAGGCTATATTTCAGGAAAGATACGGTCTAGTTCTATACGAATACTGATGGGGGATAGGGTCAAAATTGAAGTAAGTCGTTATGATTCAAGCAAGGGACGTATAATTTATAGACTTCCCCATAAGGATTCGAAGCGTATCGAAGACTCGAAGGATAGCGAAGATTTGAAGGATAGCGAAGATTTGAAGGATACCAAAGATTCAAAGGATTAGGTTTTTCTTTTTTTTCTAGGGTAATAAATTCTAAGTTCTAAAATTCAAGCGAAGAGACTTATTTTTTCCAAAAGATTAGATTCATAGTTTAAAAAAGGATACGGAAATATGAAAATAAGAGCTTCCGTTCGTAAAATTTGTACAAAATGTCGACTGATTCGTAGGCGTGGACGAATTAGAGTCATTTGCTCTAATCCGAAGCATAAACAAAGACAGGGGTAATCTTTCGAAAAAGAACTTTACTTTCTAAAAAGTAAAAAAAAGTACCCGCGGAAATGTTCCAATTCCAAATAAAATAATTTCATTTAAAATAATTAAAGTAAAGGGTTTATTTTACCCTGAAACGGATATCTTTGTATCTTTTTTTCTTTTTTTTATTTCTAACTCATATTTATGAGATAATAAAATATGGCAAAAGCTATACCAAAAATTGGTTCACGTAAGAAAGTGCGTATTGGTTTACGTAGGAATGCACGTTTTAGTTTACGGAAGAGTGCACGTAGAATAACAAAAGGGGTTATTCATGTTCAAGCTAGTTTCAACAATACCATTATAACTGTTACAGACCCACAAGGTCGGTGTGGTTTTTTGGTCCTCGGCCGGTACTTGTGGATTCAAAAGCTCAAGAAAAGCATCACCCTATGCTGGTCAAAGAACAGCAGTAGATGCTATTCGTACAGTAGGTTTGCAACGAGCAGAAGTTATGGTAAAGGGCGCTGGTAGTGGAAGAGATGCCGCATTACGAGCCATTGCTAAAAGTGGTGTGCGATTAAGTTGTATACGCGATGTAACACCTATGCCGCATAATGGATGTCGACCGCCTAAAAAAAGACGTCTGTAAAAGAATTAACCCGCTTTCAACTTTCATTTCAAGAGAAATAAACGATTCAATGATAAAATAATAATACTAGTCTATTATGGTTCGAGAGGAGGTAGCAGGATCCACTCAAACACTACAGTGGAAGTGTGTTGAATCAAGAGTAGATAGTAAGCGCCTTTATTATGGTCGTTTCATTCTGTCCCCGCTTAGAAAAGGTCAAGCGGACACCGTCGGTATTGCCTTGCGAAGAGCTTTACTTGGAGAAATAGAAGGAACATGTATCACACGTGCAAAATTTGGGAGCGTGCCGCACGAGTATTCTACAATAGCAGGTATTGAAGAATCCGTACAAGAAATTTTACTAAATTTGAAAGAAATTGTATTGAGAAGTAATCTCTATGGAGTTAGAGACGCATCCATTTGCGTCAAAGGTCCTAGATACATAACTGCTCAAGATATCATCTTACCGCCTTCCGTAGAAATCGTTGATACGGCACAACCTATAGCTAACTTGACAGAGCCCATTGATTTCTGTATTGATTTACAGATCAAGAGAGATCGTGGATATCAGACAGAACTCAGAAAGAACTATCAAGATGGAAGTTATCCTATAGATGCTGTATCCATGCCTGTTCGAAATGTGAATTATAGTATTTTTTCTTGTGGGAATGGAAATGAAAAACACGAGATACTTTTTCTAGAAATATGGACTAATGGAAGTTTAACCCCTAAGGAAGCACTTTATGAGGCTTCTCGTAATTTGATTGATTTATTTCTTCCTTTTCTACACGCGGAGGAAGAGGGCGCTAGTTTCGAAGAAAATAAAAACAGGTTTACTCCACCCCTTTTTACTTTTCAAAAAAGATTAACTAATCTAAAGAAAAACAAAAAAGGAATTCCATTGAATTCTATTTTTATTGATCAATTAGAATTGACTTCTAGAACGTATAATTGTCTAAAAAGGGCCAATATACATACACTATTGGACCTTTTGAGTAAGACTGAAGAAGATCTTCTGAGAATTGACAGTTTTCGTATGGAAGATAGAAAACATATATGGGACACTCTAGAGAAGCATCTCCCAATTGATTTACTTAAGAATAAACTCTCGTTTTAAATCCATTGCAATTTTTTTTCTTCTTCTTTTTCGAGTTAGAATAAAAAGAAAACAATTTAGCATCTTTGGTACAATCTATATTTTCGCGAAATGGATCATAATAAAATGGATTTTAGGTATCTAGGGAAGATTCACTTGGAAGTAACTATTTCCTAGATACCTATGGTACTTCACGGTTGAATGAATCAAAAAATATCTAAAAAAGACCTAAAGTTAATGATTTATCAATGGGTAATGTTGCTCCAATACCTAACCAAAGAGCTACTACAGTACCGATTAAAAAAACGGTCGTAGCTACTGGGCGGCGAAATGGATTTTGGAATTTATTGACATTCTCTAGAAAAGGTACTGTCAATAAGCCTGTTGGCACAGAAACCATTAAAAGAACGCCCAATAACTTATTGGGTACCGTACGGAGTATTTGAAACACGGGAAAGAAGTACCACTCGGGTAATATTTCCAGAGGAGTTGCAAACGGATCTGCCGGTTCACCAATCATTGATGGCTCGAGAACCGCTAAACCTACATTACATGCAATAGTACCTAGAATTACTACTGGAAAAATATATAAAAGATCGTTGGGCCATGCGGGTTCCCCGTAATAATTATGTCCCATCCCTTTAGCTAATTTAGCTCTTAATACAGGATCATTTAAGTCTGGTTTCTTTGTTATTGGGATAGGTGAACTCTTTAGGATCCATCCCCCAAAGGAACCGGACATGAGAATTTATCATCATCCGGCTCGAGCAAGAGTGAAAGAAATAAGACCGCGGAAGATCCTTAATAGAATTAAGGTTTATAATGACTCAATGACTCTAGGCAAGAAAAGCTTTATCAGATTCTCTTTTCCGAAGTTGCACCTACAACTACTCATTGAAAATAATCCTATTCTTATGGGTAAATGCTCAATATCCAAGTGGGCTTACAAATTTGATCATGATCAATTGCTTTGTGGATTGTCTCATGTCTCTTGATTAGTTGGTATTTATCCCCTCAATATCGCAAGTTTCTTACCTCCAAACAAAATATTTACTTGTTACTAATAAAAAATCAAAAAGTTTAGCCTACATTCTTCCTTAGATCCCTTCTTTTACTCCGATAGTATTGCGGATCACAATCGATGCAAAGAAAATGAATGCATTTCCATACTATAATAAAAAGGTAAGTGTAATAAATAGAGAACTGGATCATGTCACATGACTTATTCCATTTCTACTCTATGGGATCTTACGGAGCCTGTTCATGGATGACATGGTTGCGGTATGATCATAGAAGATATTCTCCTCAAGTGAACCAGCCTATCCTTCCTAGGTAGGGGACTTACATGTTGATTGGATGCGGAGACACCTTTGGTTGTGAATTCTAATGTGGCAGATCCAATTCTTTATCTGCATGGCCAAATCAATAATTCAAGTCACACACTCCCATAATCCGCCTTTTTTCTTTCGTAAAATTAACTTCAACTATTTGTATTGTATAAAAATACTTTGGAGTTGAAGAGAAGTATCCAAATGACATGTGTTATTTTACAATAACCCATGCTTGTAGCAATGAAATACCAAAACCTACCCGATATGATATATGATAATTATAATTCTCTATGATATGCCTTCCCTATAAAGGACCCGAAATACCTTGCTTACGTATCATTGGAAAGTGCATTAACATAAATACGGCAGTAAGCAGAGGCAGTACAAAGGTATGTAAACTATAAAAACGAGTCAAAGTGGATTGGCCCACACTAGCACTTCCGCGTAATAACTCCACTAAAGGCGATCCTATTACCGGAATGGCGTCAGGTACACCTGTCACAATTTTGACTGCCCAATAGCCAATTTGATCCCAAGGCAAAGAATAACCAGTTACACCAAATGATGCAGTCAAAACAGCCAAAACCACACCTGTGACCCAAGTTAATTCACGGGGTTTTTTAAATCCCCCTGTGAGATACACACGAAATACATGCAGGATCATCATTAAAACCATCATACTTGCTGACCATCGATGAACTGATCGGATTAACCAACCAAAGTTGGCCTCGGTCATTATGTATTGAACCGAGGAAAAAGCCTCTGTAACGGTTGGTCGGTAGTAAAAAGTCATAGCAAAACCGGTAGCGACTTGTACTAGAAAACAAGTAAGTGTAATTCCCCCTAAACAATAAAATATGTTGACATGGGGAGGAACATATTTACTAGTTATATCATCTGCAATTGCCTGAATCTCAAGACGTTCCTCAAACCAATCATATACTTTATTGAGATAGGTAACTAACCCGAGTCCCCCTCTAAGAGCCGTATATGAAAATTTCATCTCGTACGGCTCAAGCAGAAACACAAAAATTTTCAACGAATATTAGAAAAAAGGTTCAAAACTTCATCAGCCACTGAATTGGGTCGATTTGCCTTGAAGATATCAAATAAGAAAAATCCGGAATATCTTCTTTGTGATGATAATGCCAAAAAATCTCAAGTTGGCGCGTCTTTCTTTCTTCCTTTCCCTTATGTTGGTCATTAGAGGCTTCTTGACTTTTCTCTTCCCTATAAAGGATTTGTTTTTTTATGCGTAATATAGAAATTATCTTGTTGAGATCCTATGAATCAGTTCAATTAAAACCTTAGATTCATACTAGAGCCACGATGATTTAGTCTCAAGCTAAACAAAAGGCAAGGGTTCTTCGAATAAGAACCGCTTGATAATCATTTATTGAATCAGTGTAATGACTCGACAAAATCGAGAGAAAAAAAGTTGTCTTTTGGGCAAACAAAATTGGAAGGAAGAAAATTTCTTTTTTATTTTTATTTAAGAACTACTTGAATTTTTCAGTCTGGTTGCGAGGTCTTAATAGTGAGTATGAATCATAGTTCCATTTTTTTTTGATCCACTCTATCTATTTCGTGTTCCAGATACTAGAATAAATAATATCTGACGAATTAGAATCATCTTGATAGAGATAACAGGCCCTTTCTATGTATTATCAATAGGATCAATTCTAACAAGTCACACACTCATATTCCAGAGATACCGAAACAAAAAAATTCCGCGGTCGAACTACCATAATATCTAGAAATGTAGATCTTAAACTAGAAAGGCTTTTTTGGATGGAAAAACTCTGACTTCCTAGTTTTAGTTAGTAGAAACCTAATTGGTTAAAATTCCGTCCAGTAAAACGGAAGAATTATAAATTTCTAAAATGATAGATAGGAATATAGCGAATAAAGCCATTGCGATCCCCATAAAAGGAGTAGTCCCCCAACCCGGGGCGACTTTCCCATATTCCGAATTCAAGGGTTTCAGTAAACTACCTGCACCAGTTCGTTTTGGCCTAGGTTTAGAACTATCTTCAACGGTTTGTGTAGCCATAAATTCTATTTAATCATTGGTGTTGACTTTGTATACTATTCCGTTGTAGTTGTAAATACACGATCTTTTCGTAGATCCATTGTAATCTTGAAATTCTATAAAAATGGAAACAGCAACTTTAGTCGCCATCTCCATATCTGGTTTACTTGTAAGCTTTACTGGGTATGCCTTATATACCGCGTTTGGGCAACCCTCTCAACAATTAAGAGATCCATTCGAAGAACACGGAGACTAATTTAAGTAAGAAGTCTCCCAGATAGGGGGACTTCTTACTTAAATGAAATTATTTTATTCTTTTAGTTGGAGTTGGTGGAACCTTAGGTGGTTCTCGGAAGAAGATAGCGAAAAAAATTATCCCTAAAGTCGAAACTAAAAGGAACGTATAAACCAATGCTTCCATAGATTCGATCCTGGTTTATTTACAATTATAACTTCCACACCTATTCATTTGTCATTTGGGAGAATTTCCCATATAAAGAAAGAAAAAGAGTCAAAGAAAGGATGGGAGATGTTTCCCATGTCAAATCAAAAAAGAGAGGTGAAAGATACTATAACAATGTGTATCAGACTGCCTGTTTCCTTGTAGTTGGATCTCCCACTTTTTGGAATGTTCCAAATTCCACTTGAGCATCCAAATCTGGATCAATACCAGCAAAAACATCTCGGAACAATGTTCTAGCGCCATGCCAAATGTGTCCGAAAAAGAAGAGCAAAGCAAAGGTAGCATGACCAAAAGTGAACCAACCCCTTGGACTGCTGCGAAAAACACCATCAGATTTCAAAGTAGCCCGGTCTAATTCAAAAATTTCCCCTAATTGAGAACGCCTCGCATATTTTTTTACAGTAGCAGGATCAGAATAACTTACTCCATTAAGTTCGCCACCATAGAACTCCACCGTTACACCTACTTGTTCAACACTATATTTGGATTCTGCTCTTCTAAAAGGAACGTCTGCTCTAACAATTCCCTCCTCATCTACCAAAACAACCGGAAATGTTTCAAAAAAAGTAGGCATACGGCGTACAAAAAGCTCACGTCCTTCTTTATCTCTAAAGACGGGATGTCCTAACCATCCAACAGCTATTCCATCCCCATTGTCCATTGAGCCTGCTCTGAATAATCCCCCTTTTGCCGGATTATTACCAATATAATCATAAAAGGCTAATTTTTCGGGAATTTTAGACCAAGCTTCTGATAAACTAAGATTTTCGGCTAAACCATTGCTAACTCTTCGATATATTTCTTGCTGAAAGTATCCCTGATCCCACTGATAACGAGTAGGCCCAAATAATTCGATTGGGGTCGTTGCTGACCCATACCACATAGTTCCAGCAACTACGAAAGCTGCAAAAAAAACAGCAGCGATACTACTGGAAAGTACAGTTTCAATATTGCCCATACGTAATCCTTTATATAGACGTTGAGGCGGACGGACACTAAGATGGAATAAGCCCGCTAATATACCCAATGTACCCGCAGCAATATGATGAGAAGCTATTCCCCCCGGAACAAAAGGATCAAAACCTTCTGCACCCCACGCTGGATTTACAGCTTGTACTTTTCCAGTTAGTCCATAAGGATCGGATACCCATATCCCAGGACCATACAAACCCGTTACATGAAATGCCCCAAAGCCAAAGCAAGCCACCCCTGCAAGAAATAAATGAATTCCAAAGATCTTGGGCAAATCCAAAGAGGGTTTTCCCGTCCGCTCATCAGAGAATATTTCTAGGTCCCAATATACCCAATGCCAGATCGCTGCCAAGAAACACAAGCCAGAAAACACAATATGCGTACCTGCCACACCTTCATAACTCCAAATACCCGGATTTGTTACAGTTCCTCCTGAAATACTCCAACCACCCCACGAATCCGTTATTCCTAAACGAGTCATGAAGGGAATTACGAACATACCTTGTCTCCACATTGGATCCAGAACAGGATCAGAGGGATCAAAAACTGCTAATTCGTATAAAGCCATTGAGCCAGCCCAACCAGAAACTAGAGCTGTGTGCATTATATGCACCGCAAGCAATCGACCCGGATCATTCAATACGACAGTATGAACACGATACCAAGGCAAACCCATGGAAATACCCCTTTAGCAAAGAAAAATAGACACGATGTCGCTTTATTTTATCGCATTGAAAAAGACTATCCATATCCTATGTACCTAACCCTTCTAGGGGATTCTGTGTCAGAAAGCGCGAATATTTATTTCATTCCATTAAAAATAAGAAGCCAATTCTGTTCATAAGAAGAAAGAGAAGCAGATCTATTCTATACTCGATAAGTGCCAATATGCAATGGGTAACTTGGCCAATTTGGAAAAAACGAAGAATAGATCGCTACCCCTCTTTGTTTAGCATTCGAATCACCCATTCCTTTTTCTTTATTCAATCTGTCTTACATTCCTTATATGTATAACCTTTCAATCTACGTATTAATAGAATCTATAGTATTCATATAGAATAAGAATAAAAATTAAGACAATAAACTGCGGATTCTTTCTTTCTGTTCCATTCTTACGTTTCCATATTAAAGTGTGGTTTTCTTACTTAAATTTAATAATATTAATCTAATATGCCCATTGGTGTTCCAAAAGTACCTTACCGGATTCCTGGAGATGAAGAAGCGACTTGGGTTGACTTATACAATGTTATGTATCGAGAAAGGACACTTTTTTTAGGTCAAGAGATTCGTTGCGAGATCACGAATCATATTACAGGTCTCATGGTATATCTGAGTATAGAAGATGGAATTAGTGATATTTTTTTGTTTATAAACTCCCCAGGCGGGTGGCTAATCTCAGGAATGGCTATTTTTGATACGATGCAAACGGTGACACCAGATATATATACAATATGCCTCGGAATAGCCGCCTCCATGGCGTCCTTCATTCTGCTTGGAGGAGAACCCACCAAGCGTATAGCATTCCCTCACGCGAGGATTATGCTTCACCAACCTGCTAGTGCTTATTATCGGGCAAGGACACCAGAATTTTTACTAGAAGTAGAAGAGTTACACAAAGTTCGCGAAATGATCACAAGGGTTTATGCAGTAAGAACAGGCAAGCCTTTTTGGGTTGTATCCGAAGACATGGAAAGGGATGTTTTTATGTCAGCAGACGAAGCCAAAGCTTATGGACTTGTCGATATTGTAGGGGATGAAATGATTGACAAGCACTGCGATACTGATCCAGTGTGGTTTCCAGAAATGTTTAAGGATTGGTAGTGTCCGGATTTCTTGTAAAGTTATTTCACAGCTAAATTCGTGTTTTCCTCGATTTAATAGAAAATAGAAAGACTTCATGATGAGCAATCATCAGGTTAAGATGGATCTAAACCAATCCATTTTTTTCTATATACATACAACATGCCGACGGTTAAACAACTTATTAGAAACGCAAGACAGCCAATACGAAATGCTCGAAAAACGGCCGCGCTTAAAGGATGCCCTCAGCGTCGAGGAACATGTGCTAGGGTGTATGTGCGACTCGTTCAGATCATGACTTCAAACAAATATAAAAAAAATTGAAGTATCCATGATTAGTACCAATGAATAGGATATAGCTTCTCTATCCTAGATTTCTATGGTATATGGAATTTATGGTTTCCTTTGGTGCAAATCCAATTATCTAAATTGGAAATAAGAAGCAATTCTCCCATTGGTAGCAAATGGTTATCCATTAAGCGGAGGAAATAGTAATAAAAAGAAAAAGGCTTATGCTCCTTTATCTTAAAAGAACGGACTAACAGGGTCAGCTACTTAGCCAACTTTCATAATTAAATACCGTCACTGTATGGATAACTCTTATTGTGAAAAGAGCTATTTACTCTATAATGGATAGGTAGAGCCAAAGAATGTGGACTATACAAGTTCGCAATACCTTTTGATGAAAGAAAGGGCTCCGGTGTATAGAGAGGGCCTCACCGTTTAAAAGGGAACCATAGAAACGATGGAACCCACTATTTTTTTTAGTATTATTAGAATGAATTTGTTATTTCGTATAGAAATAACTGAACGGAGTGGAATAAAAAATCGTGGTTGGGAAGGTTACTATAGCAAAAGCCATTGGAATTAATATTTTATATATCGGAATAATTAGTTTTGTTATTAATGAGAAAAAGGGTGGCTAAAAGAAGAGAAATCATTAGTTATTCATTAAGGTTAATTTGATTCAATGACCAGAGTTCCGCGAGGATATATAGCCCGGAGACGACGAACAAAAATGCGTTCATTTGCCTCAAACTTTAGAGGGGCTCATTTAAGACTTAATCGAATGATTACCCAACAGGTAAAAAGAGCTTTTGTTTCCTCTCATCGAGATAGAGGTAGGCAAAAGAGGGATTTTCGTCGTTTGTGGATCACTCGGATAAACGCAGCAACGCGGGTATATAAAGTATTCGATAGTTATAGTAAATTAATACACAACCTGTACAAGAAGAAATTGATTCTTAATCGTAAAATGCTTGCACAAGTAGCTGTATCAAATCCAAATAATCTTTACACGATTTCCAATAAAATAAAGATCATCAATTAAAGGTATAAATAAAGTAATATACTGGAATAATAAAAGATGAATTCCCGGAGTTCCCTCTCCGGGAAGATACAATAAATTAAGATTAAGTGGTAGGAATCAACGAGCTGGATTACTTTCTTTATAATATATATAGGTCTGGCCCTTTCGAATTCGAATAAAACATCAACAATCGGAACTTAAGTTCCGGTTGTTGTTTCTTAAATTTTGGTTGTTGTTTCTTAAGTTTCGATTGGAATTGTACTTTTGCGTTAATTGAGGAATATGTCTATTTTTTCTGGGTCTAGAACCTGTAATTATTGAAATTGACTGGGCTTGAAATTGCTTTTCGTTCTCATAGTTACGAAACGGTAAGAAAGATAAAATACGAGCCTGTTTTATAGCAAGAGTAATTAATCGTTGTTGTTTCAAGGTTAATCTATTTATTCGTCTCGATAATATTTTTCCTTGTTCACTAATAAATCTATTAATTAAACTCATGTTTCTATAATCAATTCGATCTCCCGGGCCAATCCGGGGACGCCTACGAAAAGGTTGTTTAGATTTACGAAAAGGTTGCTTGAATTTACGAAAAGTTTGCTTGGATTTACGAAAGGGTTGCTTGGATTTATTAAAAGTTTGCTTGGATTTACTAAAGGGTTGCTTAGATTTAAGAAAAGGTTGTTTAGATGTATACATGATTTATTCCTTATTTAAAATTTGAAAATTTGAAAATTCACTTCTTTATTTTATTAATTTAGGATCCAGAAGAAGTAGTTTTTCTTTGATCCATATCTTATTTGATTCATATTATAGTATATGAATACCCTCTATACATATGAAATAATATCTACCGGAAATCAGATGAGTTGATTTGTATTTTGTATTCTATACTATGTTTTCTTTATATATTAAATATGAAGTTCTTACTCTTTCTGTTGTTTGGAAAGATCGAACACACGATGTTCCTATTTCTTTATTTCGTGATGAGTCGTATGCTTGCGACAATAACGACAAAATTTTTTGAATTCTAATTGTCCGGGTGTATTGTGGCGATTCTTTTGAGTACTATATCTAGAAATCCCCGTCGATTCCTCATTGGCACCTTTTCGAACACAACTGATGCATTCCAAAATAACTCTGATTCTAACATCTTTTCCCTTGGCCATGAACCTCCTTTTCTTTTTGGATTGACTTAACTTAATTCTTCTACTTATTCTTTTATTCTTCTATTTTGAATCCGAAGAAGAAGAATAAAATTCATTAGAATAATTTTTTTTTATTCTTAAATTAAGTAATAAAAAATAGAGAAATAATTAAAGAATACAATCCTTGTCGAATTAGCAAAGATTTTGGTTCGAAATCCTTTCATTTAATTAGCCAGCCCCACCTTTTCTATGCTCTGATTTCTGAGGCCTTATTTAGCTTGGGTACCCCTTTAAATTGAATTTCTATTTTCAAAAATGGGGTTTACAAAATTTTTAATGACTCTGAGGTTCAACCCAATCCATCTTTTCTTTCTTTTTCCTTCCGATACTAAAAAAAGATTGAAAAGGATCAAATTTTGTCATATCACGAAGAAATCTATCCCTCCCATAGCAATAACTAGAATTAAAAAAAAGGGAATGACAAAGCATCTGGGAATAAACGATTAATTTCTATCAATAAACCTGCTAAAGCACCAAACCATAGAGTACTTAGCACGGGTGCTACAGAGAGATATGTTTTTATATCCCGCATTGAAAATCCTCCTTCCTTGTTGGAATACATATATGATCATAAACTCTTGCCCAAGATTGTTATGCTATATATAAAATGAACCATATCGACGAAATTTTCCTATCCCTAAAAAAGAAAAAGATGACCCCTTCTTCCTATATATTAGCAAGGAAAAGTAATCCTTCTTTTATAGGCGAAATTATATTGGATTTTATATGTATATAATTCCTTAATTATATGAGACCAAAAAGAAGAAATGACACGAGGGTTCTATATATAGATAGAGAAAGAAAGAAGAAGAAAATAGAAAGAAGAAGAAAATTATGATGTGGAAAAGAAGACAGGAATTGTGTACAATGGCATTGTACAACAATTTAATTTGGAAAAGGGATGTAGCGCAGCTTGGTAGCGCGTTTGTTTTGGGTACAAAATGTCACAGGTTCAAATCCTGTCATCCCTACCTATTACTTCTTTCTTCTTTATAGGCAGTAGCGACGAGATCAATTAAAGTAAAGTGGGTATAACTTGAATTTGTGGAGACTATACGTACGTGAGATACATTAGGAATAGAAAAAGATTTTCTTTTTGAATGAATGAAAGCGCTCTTAGTTCAGTTCGGTAGAACGCGGGTCTCCAAAACCCGATGTCGTAGGTTCAAATCCTACAGAGCGTGATTCCATCTATTTTATGTCGAAGCAGAGTAAAATAACTTAACAAAATTGAATTGTAACTCCAATTTCAATTTGACCTCCTCTCTGGTCTGGAGGAGGTCAATCAAAAAAAAATGACTCAATCAAAGATCCAACTGATCCCCACGCCTGTATTGCAAATACGCAGTCACGAATAATCCCGCTAAAGTAATAGGAATTAGGCCTAAGACGATTCCAAATAGAAAAACTTCAATCATTTCGATTTGTTCGAGGGGATAAAAAAAGAGGTACGATCTATCCCTAAATAGTACTCTAAATTATCCACGAATCTCAATGACCAAGAAAAGAATTCCTAATTAGTCTGGAAAAGAGTCGTAGAATGCCAGGAATCCCAAAGAAAGATTTTTCTTTTCTGAATTATAATTATTCAGTCAATTCAAATAAGGCGTATCTTGTTCAAGCCAATAAATAGAGCTGGGGTTATAGTTAAAGCAGCCAGTAGAAAACCAAAATAACTAGTTAAAGTAAGCATGAAAGAGTTAAATTCCATTTATTTTTTTTTACTACACTACATATGTTGGTAAAGCATTTACCTAAGTTATGGAAAATTCAGAATTCATCAGTTATTTTAGATAATACTAAAAAACAAGGTAGAGTAAGATACAGAAGTGTAAAAGAAAGTGGATTCATCAGATGATACATGAGTCCCTAATTCCGAATCAAGAGATTTGTTGTGGAATTTGTCAATTGAGTAAAGTAATAATATTAAGAACTAGATCATCTAACCCCATTGAATTTCATTTTTTCATTCAATTTTCAGGGAAATTTTTGAATAAGAGATAAATAAACAATTGAATTTGAAAAAAAAACTTCTTTCTATTTTGGATAATTTCTTTTTCAATAGGACCCTCGTTTTGGAGTGAACGATCGAATATTCCCCTATTCCTTCTTATTTTAACTGATTGTATTCCATATGGAATAAGAGGAGAACAAAAGCATTCCACGACCTGCCAAGGGGCTGTTAAAAAAAAAAAGAAAGCTCTTCCTTGAATTTACTTTATTTTTATTCCTTTTTCGAACTCCAACAAGTAGATTCGAAGACGAGTCACTTCAATTATCCTTTTAAGTTCTATTCTATCTTCTGTCTTTCCCTATTTCATCTCGTAAAGTTCCGCGCTCGCAGTTTGGTCAAGAAAGTTAGACCTAATCCAACAAACAATACAAGGATGAATTACGAATTATGAAAGGATAGATTTCACATATACTTGTCCTTGTATTGTGTCAGTATGAGAATATCCTTCCTAAATTATTTATCCAAACCTATTGATCATTAACTTAGATTTTCCCAAGATTTTGGCTGCTATTCCGAATTACTCTATATATTCCGAAGCCAATGAAAAGTAAGTAGAACCTACAAAAATGGGGTTTTCTATTGATGCCTTGAATAACATATAGCTTACCTATAGACAAAAAAAATAAAAAAGTAATTATGTTTCGGAACCAGGCAAAACCAGATTGCTGTGCCATAGGAAGGATAGCTATACTAATTCGGTATACTCAAAATACACCTTTGGTACAAAATTGACAATCTCACAAGGATGAAATATCAGTAATTTTCTATTTACTGGTCGATCCCATCTTTTACGGAATCAATTCCTTTTTTGAATGTACAAAAATTTTGGGAGTTCAGCATGTCTGGAAGCACGGGAGAACGTTCTTTTGCTGATATTATTACCAGTATTCGATACTGGGTTATTCATAGCATTACTATACCTTCCCTATTCATTGCGGGTTGGTTATTTGTCAGTACGGGTTTAGCTTATGACGTGTTTGGAAGTCCTAGGCCAAACGAGTATTTCACGGAAAGCCGACAAGGAATTCCGTTAATAACCGACCGTTTTGATTCTTTAGAACAACTCGATGAATTTAGTAGATCCT
Organism: Aegilops tauschii subsp. strangulata; assembly: GCF_002575655.3. Classification (NCBI taxonomy): domain Eukaryota; kingdom Viridiplantae; phylum Streptophyta; class Magnoliopsida; order Poales; family Poaceae; genus Aegilops; species Aegilops tauschii. Next base: position 2,532 of record NW_027333401.1, on the reverse strand, counting down.
TTTAGGAGGCCCTCAATGACCATAGATCGAACCTATCCTATTTTACAGTGCGATGGCTGGCTATTCACGGACTAGCTGTACCTACTGTTTTTTTCTTGGGATCAATATCAGCAATGCAGTTCATCCAACGATAAAACAAATTCCAACTATAGAACTATGACACAATCAAACCCGAATGAACAAAATGTTGAATTGAATCGTACCAGTCTATACTGGGGTTTATTACTCATTTTTGTACTTGCTGTTTTATTTTCCAATTACTTCTTCAATTGAGAGAAAGAAAGAGACTAATAAGAATTCTCTTATCCCATTTGGAAGGATACCATCCTTATAACTACCCATGACTGTTTTTGTCTCTAGCATGACCAATTGATAAAATGTGGAGGAAAGTAGGGGAAATGGCCGATACTACTGGAAGAATTCCTCTTTGGCTGATAGGTACTGTAGCTGGTATTGCTGTGATTGGTTTAGTAGGTGTTTTCTTTTATGGTTCATATTCTGGATTGGGTTCATCTCTATAGTAATCGGAGGGACCAGATTGTAAACATGAAAAAGTAGGAGCTTAGCGGGTCCTTACCCCCCTTTATCTGATTAGAGCGGAAAGGACCCGCGGAATTTTTACTCTTATAACGCGAATTGAATCTATTCGATTCACTCTTATGAAGCAACAAGAAAAAGAGATCACTCGAGGATCCAATATCTTATTCCACGAAGGAAGTATCCTGAAAATCCTTGATTTAGTTTCGAGTAATAAACTAATAAAACCTTAATCAAAACTATTCAACTAGCCTAAAAATAAAAAAAACCTTCAATGGAAGAGTTTACTTTTTTTTTGCAAAATTTCTGTAAATTTGAAGTTGAACTTAATTAAACAAGCCAAGCAATTTGCTCACAATCACAAGAAATTTTCCCCCGCCATATTTTCTTCCCCTCTGTTTGTCCACTACCTCGGCTAAACCTAAGCAAAAGAAAAAGAGGTCCAAGAGACAGACCCGAATAAAGAAGAAATAGTAATCTTTGACGAATTAGGAAGAAAAAGGATTCTTATTTTGATACAAGAAGAATCGGCACAAGAAAAAGCCTTTTTCTTGTGCCGAATAGACGATTAAGAAGACCTGCAATCCCTCCGAAAAGGAAGAAATTTTAATTTTATTGTTCTCGCCTTTGCCTTGGATTCTCTTCTTTTGCATGGGATATAAATAAGGAATTCCAGACATCTCATAAACAAAAAGCAGTCTAAACAAAAAAAGGATTTCCAAAATAGATCATAGATAATTCTAGCAATTGCCAATAAATCGAGGCTTTTTACCAACTTGATGGTAAGAAATCCCGGGACCTAGAAATTCATTTCGTACAATTGAACCTTTTCAAACTGTTTCTTTTTGAGAACCAAAAAAACTTGTGCCAAAATAACGGATGCGAAGAAGAACAAAAGGCCTTGGACACGTAATGGATCCTGAAGCACGATTTCTGCGTCCCCCTGACCAAAACCTCCCACATTAGGATTGCTTGTTAATGGTTGATCAAGCTTGATGGATTCCCCCTCTGAAACAAGAAGTTCTGGTCCGGGAGGTATAATATCAATCACTTGGCGTCCATCTGATGCATCAACTATGGATATTTCATACCCCCCCTTTTCTTTACGTAGTATTTTTCTTACTATACCTGTTGACGTAGCATTATAGACTGTATTGTTACTCTTGCTACCATCAGGATAGATCTGTCCTCTTCCTCGGTTTCCCCCTACATATATGGGATATTTTAAGAAATGAGCATCTTTCTTCGTAGCAGGATCAGGGGAAAGAATGGGAAAGACAATTTCACTATATTTCTTACCGGAACAGGGCCTATCACAAGAATGTTTTTTTTATCGGGACGATAACTCTGAAAAGCAAGATTTCCTATCTTTTCTTTTAACTCAGGGGAAATACGATCGGGCGGCGCTAATTCGAATCCCTCGGGCAAAATAAGAACAGCACCTACATTCAACCCTCCCTTTTTTCCATTAGCAAGAACTTGTTTCAATTGCATATCATAAGGAATTCGAAGAACTGCTTCAAATACAGTATCGGGAAGCACAGCTTGGGGAACTTCAATATCGACGGGCTTGCTAGCTAAATGGCAATTGGCACATACAATTCGTCCAGTTGCTTCTCGTGGGTTTTCATAACCCTGCTGCGCAAAAATGGGATATGCATTTGAAATAGATGTCCGAGTTATTACGTATATCATGATCGCTACAGAAATCGATCGAGTTATCTGTTCCTTTACCCAAGAAAAAGTATTTCTATTTTCCATGTCCAATCGCAGATCCCAGAATTTCTACAATAAATTAGATAGGTAGCTAAGCTAATCTAGTTCCCTATACACGAATCTGTTGTCATTCTACTGCAACAGTTGTACTGCAATGATGAATACCTTAAAGTAGGTATAAATAGAAAGAATTTTGCTAAAATGGAAAAGGGCTTTCTTTCTAAAAAAAGATGCTTGCTAATTTGATTAATATTAATATCGGGAGATCAAATGAATTTA
>NW_027333400.1:0-53125 GCF_002575655.3 Aegilops tauschii subsp. strangulata | reverse complement strand
TTTGTTATTTTTCATGCATTTACTAATTATTTTGAGCTATAAGACGCTAAGATTGAAAAGCATTTCAAATGAACTCTTAAAAGGTTGAAAGTTGGCATGGTATCATCATTTCATCCACATAGCATGTGCAAGAAAGTTGAGAGGGTTACGGCAAAAACTGGATGCACTTCGTGTACAAAACGGACAATCTCTTTCAAAGTATCAGGATTTCATAGGGAAACTCGCTGTTACAACGGGATTTCATTTTTTAAAACTTATTTGAACTCCTGAATTTTTGTGTGTTCAAAATGCACCATTCAAAGCCACATCATCATTTTTCAATCCTTTCTGACTTCATTTGTTATTTTTCATGCATTTACTAATTATTTTGAGCTATAAGACCCTAAAATTGAAAAGCACTTCAAATGAACTCTCAAAAGGTTGAAAGTTGGCATGGTACCATCATTTCATCCACATAGCATGTGCAATAAAGTTGAGAGGGTTACGGCAAAAACTGGATGCACTTCGTGTACAAAACGGACAATCTCTTTCAAAGTATCAGGATTTCATACGGAAACTCGTCTCTTACAAAGGGATTTCATTTTTTAAAACTTATTTGAACTCCTGACTTTTTGTGTGTTCAAAATGCACCATTCAAAGCCACATCATCATTTTTCAATCCTTTTCTGACTTCATTTGTTATTTTTCATGCATTTACTAATTATTTTGAGCTATAAGACCCTAAAATTGAAAAGCATTTCAAATGAACTCTGAAAAGGTTGAAAGTTGGCATGGTATCATCATTCCATCCACATACCATGTGCAAGAAAGTTGAGAGGGTTACGGCAAAAACTGGACGCACTTCGTGTACAAAACGGACAATCTCTTTCAAAGTATCAGGATTTCATACGGAAACTCGTTTGTTACAAAGGGATTTAATTTTTTAAAATTTATTTGAACTCCTGACGTTTTGTGTGTTCTAAATGCACCATTCAAAGCCACATCATCATTTTTCAATCCTTTCTGACTTCATTTGTTATTTTTCATGCATTTACTAATTATTTTGAGCTATAAGACGCTAAGATTGAAAAGCATTTCAAATGAACTCTTAAAAGGTTGAAAGTTGGCATGGTATCATCATTTCATCCACATAGCATGTGCAAGAAAGTTGAGAGGGTTACGGCAAAAACTGGATGCACTTCGTGTACAAAACGGACAATCTCTTTCAAAGTATCAGGATTTCATAGGGAAACTCGCTGTTACAACGGGATTTCATTTTTTAAAACTTATTTGAACTCCTGAATTTTTGTGTGTTCAAAATGCACCATTCAAAGCCGCATCATCATTTTTCAATCCTTTCTGACTTCATTTGTTATTTTTCATGCATTTACTAATTATTTTGAGCTATAAGACCCTAAAATTGAAATGCACTTCAAATGAACTCTCAAAAGGTTGAAAGTTGGCATGGTACCATCATTTCATCCACATAGCATGTGCAATAAAGTTGAGAGGGTTACGGCAAAAACTGGATGCACTTCTTGTACAAAACGGACAATCTCTTTCAAAGTATCAGGATTTCATACAGAAACTCGTCTGTGACAAAGGGATTTCATTTTTTAAAACTTATTTGAACTCTTGACTTTTTGTGTGTTCAAAATGCACCATTCAAAGCCACATCATCATTTTTCAATCCTTTCTGACTTTTTTTGTTATTTTTCATGCATTTACTAATTATTTTGAGCTATAAGACCCTAAAATTGGAAAGCATTTCAAATGAACTCTGAAAAGGTTGAAAGTTGGCATGGTATCATCATTTCATCCACATAGCATGTGCAAGAAAGTTGAGAGGGTTACGGCAAAAACTGGATGCACTTCGTGTACAAAACGGACAATCTCTTTCAAAGTATCAGGATTTCATACGGAAACTCGTCTGTCACAAAGGGATTTAATTTTTTAAAACTTATTTGAACTCCTGACTTTTTGTGTGTTCAAAATGCACCATTCAAAGCCACATCATCATTTTTCAATCCTTTCTGACTTCATTTGTTATTTTTCATGCATTTACTAATTATTTTGAGCTATAAGACCCTAAAATTGAAAAGCATTTCAAATGAACTCTAAAAAGGCTGAAAGTTGGCATGGTATCATCATTCCATCCACATAGCATGTGCAAGAAAGTTGAGAGGGTTACGGCAAAAACTGGATGCACTTCGTGTACAAAACGGACAATCTCTTTGAAAGTATCAGGATTTCATACGGAAACTCGTCTGTTACAAAGGGATTTCATTTTTTAAAACTTATTTGAACTCCTGATTTTTTGTGTGTTCAAAATGCACCTTTAAAAGCCACATCATCATTTTTCAATCCTTTCTCGCTTCATTTGTTATTTTTCATGCATTTACTAATTATTTTGAGTTATAAGACCCTAAAATTGAAAACCATTTCAAATGAACTCTGAAAAGGTTGAAAGTTGGCATGGTATCATCATTCCATCCACATAGCATGTGCAAGAAAGTTGAGAGGGTTACGGCAAAAACTGGATGCACTTCGTGTACAAAACGGACAATCTCTTTCAAAGTATCAGGATTTCATACGGAAACTTGTCTGTTACAAAGGGATTTAATTTTTTAAAATTTATTTGAACTCCTGACGTTTTGTGTGTTCAAAATGCACCATTCAAAGCCACATCATCATTTTTCAATCCTTTCTGACTTCATTTGTTATTTTTCATGCAATTACTAATTATTTTGAGCTCTAAGACGCTAAGATTGAAAAGCATTTCAAATGAACTCTTAAAAGGTTGAAAGTTGGCATGGTATCATCATTTCATCCACATAGCATGTGCAAGAAAGTTGAGAGGGTTACGGCAAAAACTGGATGCACTTCGTGTACAAAACGGACAATCTCTTTCAAAGTATCAGGATTTCATATGGAAACTCGCTGTTACAAAGGGATTTCATTTTTTAAAACTTATTTGAACTCCTGACTTTTTGTGTGTTCAAAATGCACCATTCAAAGCCACATCATCATTTTTCAATCCTTTCTGACTTCATTTGTTATTTTTCATGCATTTACTAATTATTTTGAGCTATAAGACCCTAAAATTGAAAAGCATTTCAAATGAACTCTGAAAAGGTTGAAAGTTGGCATGGTATCATCATTTCATCCACATAGCATGTGCAAGAAAGTTGAGAGGGTTACGGCAAAAACTGGATGCACTTCGTGTACAAAACGGACAATCTCTTTAGAAGTATCAGGATTTCATACGGAAACTCGTCTGTTACAAAGGGATATCATTTTTTTAAACTTATTTGAACTCCTGACTTTTTGTGTGTTCAAAATGCACCTTTAAAAGCCACATCATCATTTTTCAATCCTTTCTCGCTTCATTTGTTATTTTTCATGCATTTACTAATTATTTTGAGTTATAAGACCCTAAAATTGAAAACCATTTCAAATGAACTCTGAAAAGGTTGAAAGTTGGCATGGTATCATCATTTCATCCACATAGCATGTGCAATAAACTTGAGAGGGTTACGGCAAAAACTGGATGCACTTCGTGTGCAAAACGGACAATCTCTTTCAAAGTATCAGGATTTCATACGGAAACTCGTCTGTTACAAAGGGATTTCGTTTTTAAAACTTATTTGAACTCCTGACTTTTTGTGTGTTCAAAATGCACCATTCAAAGCCACATCATCATTTTTCAATCCTTTCTGGCTTCATTTGTTATTTTTCATGCATTTACTAATTATTTTGAGCTATAAGACCCTAAAATTAAAAAGCTTTTCAAATGAACTCTGAAAAGGTTGAAAGTTGGCATGGTATCATCATTTCATCCACATAGCATGTGCAATAAAGTTGAGAGGGTTACGGAAAAAACTGGATGCACTTCGTGTACAAAACGGACAATCTCTTTCAAAGTATCAGGATTTCATACTGAAACTCGTCTGTTACAAAGGGATTTAATTTTTTAAAACTTATTTGAACTCCTGACTTTTTGTGTGTTCAAAATGCACCATTCAAAGCCACATCATCATTTTTCAATCCTTTCTGACTTCATTTGTTATTTTTCATGCATTTACTAATTATTTTGAGCTATAAGACCCTAAAATTGAAAAGCATTTCAAATGAACACTGAAAAGGTTGAAAGTTGGCATGGTATCATCATTCCATCCACATAGCATGTGCAAGAAAGTTGAGAGGGTTACGGCAAAAACTGGATGCACTTCGTGTACAAAACGGACAATCTCTTTCAAAGTATCAGGATTTCATATGGAAACTCGCTGTTACAAAGGGATTTCATTTTTTAAAACTTATTTGAACTCCTGACTTTTTGTGTGTTCAAAATGCACCATTCAAAGCCACATCATCATTTTTCAATCCTTTCTGACTTCATTTGTTATTTTTCATGCATTTACTAATTATTTTGAGCAATAAGACCCTAAAATTGAAAAGCATTTCAAATGAACTCTGAAAAGGTTGAAAGTTGGCATGGTATCATCATTTCATCCACATAGCATGTGCAAGAAAGTTGAGAGGGTTATGGCAAAAACTGGATGCACTTCGTGTACAAGACGGACAATCTCTTTCAAAGTATCAGGATTTCATACGGAAACTCGTCTGTTACGAAGGGATTTCATTTTTTAAAACTTATTTGAACTCCTGACTTTTTGTGTGTTCAAAATGCACCTTTAAAAGCCACATCGTCATTTTTCAATCCTTTCTCGCCTCATTTGTTATTTTTCATGCATTTACTAATTATTTTGAGTTATAAGACCCTAAAATTGAAAACCATTTCAAATGAACTCTGAAAAGGTTGAAAGTTGGCATGGTATCATCATTTCATCCACATAGCATGTGCAAGAAAGTTGAGAGGGTTACGGCAAAAACTGGATGCACTTCGTGTAGAAAACGGACAATCTCTTTCAAAGTATCAGGATTTCATACGGAAACTCGTCTGTTACAAATGGATTTCGTTTCTTAAAACTTATTTGAACTCCTGACTTTTTGTGTGTTCAAAATGCACCATTCAAAGCCACATCATCATTTTTCAATCGTTTCTGGCTTCATTTGTTATTTTTCATGCATTTACTAATTATTTTGAGCTATAAGACCCTAAAATTGAAAAGCATTTCAATTAAACTCTGAAAAGGTTGAAAGCTGGCATGGTATCATCATTTCATCCACATAGCATGTGCAATTAAGTTGAGAGGGTTACGGCAAAAACTGGATGCACTTCGTGTACAAAACGGACAATCTCTTTCAAAGTATCAGGATTTCATACGGAAACTCGTCTCTTACAAAGGGATTTCATTTTTTAAAACTTATTTGAACTCCTGACTTTTTGTGTGTTCAAAATGCACCATTCAAAGCCACATCATCATTTTTCAATCCTTTCTGACTTCATTTGTTACTTTTCATGCATTTACTAATTATTTTGAGCTATAAGACCCTAAAATTGAAAAGCATTTCAAATGAACTCTGAAAAGGTTGAAAGTTGGCATGGTATCATGATTTCATCCACATAGCATGTGCAATAAAGTTGAGAGGGTTACGGCAAAAACTGGATGCACTTCGTGTACAAAACGGACAATCTCTTTCAAAGTATCAGGATTTCAAACGGAAACTCGTCTCTTACAAAGGGATTTCATTTTTTAAAACTTATTTGAACTCCTGACTTTTCGTGTGTTCAAAATGCACCATTCAAAGCCACATCATCATTTTTCAATCCTTTCTGACTTCATTTGTTATTTTTCATGCATTTACTAATTATTTTGAGCTATAAGACCCTAAAATTGAAAACCATTTCCTATGAACTCTGAAAAGGTTGAAAGTTGGCATGGTATCATCATTCCATCCACATAGCATGTGCAAGAAAGTTGAGAGGGTTACGGCAAAAACTGGATGCACTTCGTGTACAAAACGGACAATCTCTTTCAAAGTATCAGGATTTCATACGGAAACTCGTCTGTTACAAAGGGATTTCATTTTTTAAAACTTATTTGAACTCTTGACTTTTTGTGTGTTCAAAATGCACCATTCAAAGCCACATCATCATTTTTCAATCCTTTCTGACTTTATTTGTTATTTTTCATGCATTTACTAATTATTTTGAGCTATAAGACCCTAAAATTGAAAATGATTTCAAATGAACTCTAAAAAGGTTGAAAGTTGGCATGGTATCATCATTCCAGCCACATAGCATGTGCAAGAAAGTTGAGAGGGTTACGGCAAAAACTGGATACACTTCGTGTACAAAACGGACAATCTCTTTCAAAGTATCAGGATTTCATACGGAAACTCGTCTGTTACAGAGGGATTTCGTTTTTTAAAACTTATTTGAACTCCTGACTTTTTGTGTGTTCAAAATGCACCATTCAAAGCCACATCATCATTTTTCAATCCTTTCTGACTTCATTTGTTATTTTTCATGCATTTACTAATTATTTTGAGCTATAAGACCCTAAAATTGAAAAGCATTTCAAATGAACTCTGAAAAGGCTGAAAGTTGGCATGGTATCATCATTCCATCCACATAGCATGTGCAAGAAAGTTGAGAGGGTTACGGCAAAAACTGGATGCACTTCGTGTACAAAACGGACAATCTCTTTCAAAGTATCAGGATTTCATACGGAAACTCGTCTGTTACAAAGGGATTTAATTTTTTTAAACTTATTTGAACTCCTGACTTTTTGTGTGTTCAAAATGCACCATTCAAAGCCACATCATCATTTTTCAATCCTTTCTGACTTCATTTGTTATTTTTCATGCATTTACTAATTATTTTGAGCTATAAGACCCTAAAATTGAAAAGCATTTCAAATGAACTCTGAAAAGGTTGAAAGTTGGCATGGTATCATCATTTCATCCACATAGCATGTGCAAGAAAGTTGAGAGGGTTACGGCAAAAACTGGATGCACTTCGTGTACAAAACGGACAATCTCTTTCAAAGTATCAGGATTTCATACGGAAACTCGTCTGTTACAAAGGGATTTCATTTTTTAAAACTTATTTGAACTCCTGACTTTTTGTGTGTTCAAAATGCACCTTTAAAAGCCACATCATCATTTTTCAATCCTTTCTCGCTTCATTTGTTATTTTTCATGCATTTACTAATTATTTTGAGTTATAAGACCCTAAAATTGAAAACCATTTCAAATGAACTCTGAAAAGGTTGAAAGTTGGCTTGGTATCATGATTTCATCCACATAGCATGTGCAATAAAGTTGAGAGGGTTACAGCAAAAACTGGATGCACTTCGTGTACAAAACGGACAATCTCTTTCAAAGTATCAGGATTTCATACGGAAACTCGTCTCTTACAAAGGGATTTCATTTTTTAAAACTTATTTGAACTCCTGACTTTTTGTGTGTTCAAAATGCACCATTCAAAGCCACATCATCATTTTTCAATCCTTTCTGACTTCATTTGTTATTTTTCATGCATTTAATAATTATTTTGAGCTATAAGACCCTAAAATTGAAAAGCATTTCAAATGAACTCTGAAAAGGTTGAAAGTTGGCATGGTACCATCATTTCATCCACATAGCATGTGCAAGAAAGTTGAGAGGATTACGGCAAAAACTGGATGCACTTCGTGTACAAAACGGACAATCTCTTTCAAAGTATCAGGATTTCATACGGAAACTCGCTGTTACAAAGGGATTTCATTTTTTAAAACTTATTTGAACTCCTGACGTTTTGTGTGTTCAAAATGCACCATTCAAAGCCACATCATCATTTTTCAATCCTTTCTGACTTCATTTGTTATTTTTCATGCATTTACTAATTATTTTGAGCTATAAGACCCTAAAATTGAAAAGCATTTCAAATGAACTCTGAAAAGGTTGAAAGTTGGCATGGTATCATCATTCCAGCCACATAGCATGTGCAAGAAAGTTGAGAGGGTTACGGCAAAAACTGGATGCACTTCGTGTACAAAACGGACAATCTCTTTCAAAGTATCAGGATTTCATACGGAAACTCGTCTGTTACAAAGGGATTTCGTTTTTTAAAACTTATTTGAACTCCTGACTTTTTGTGTGTTCAAAATGCACCATTCAAAGCCACATCATCATTTTTCAATCCTTTCTGACTTCATTTGTTATTTTTCATGCATTTACTAATTATTTTGAGCTATAAGACCCTAAAATTGAAAAGCATTTCAAATTAACTCTGAAAAGGCTGAAAGTTGGCATGGTATCATCATTGCATCCACATAGCATGTGCAAGAAAGTTGAGAGGGTTACGGCAAAAACTGGATGCACTTCGTGTACAAAACGGACAATCTCTTTCAAAGTATCAGGATTTCATATGGAAACTCGCTGTTACAAAGGGATTTCATTTTTTAAAACTTATTTGAACTCCTGAATTTTTGTGTGTTCGAAATGCACCATTCAAAGCCACATCATCATTTTTCAATCCTTTCTGACTTCATTTGTTATTTTTCATGCATTTACTAATTATTTTGAGCTATAAGACCCTAAAATTGAAAAGCATTGCAAATGAACTCTGAAAAGGTTGAAAGTTGGCATGGTATCATCATTTCATCCACATAGCATGTGCAAGAAAGTTGAGAGGGTTACGGCAAAAACTGGATGCACTTCGTGTAGAAAACGGACAATCTCTTTCAAAGTATCAGGATTTCATACGGAAACTCGTCTGTTACAAATGGATTTCGTTTCTTAAAACTTATTTGAACTCCTGAATTTTTGTGTGTTCAAAATGCACCATTCAAAGCCACATCATCATTTTTCAATCGTTTCTGGCTTCATTTGTTATTTTTCATGCATTTACTAATTATTTTGAGCTATAAGACCCTAAAATTGAAAAGCATTTCAATTAAACTCTGAAAGGGTTGAAAGCTGGCATGGTATCATCATTTCATCCACATAGCATGTGCAATTAAGTTGAGAGGGTTACGGCAAAAACTGGACGCACTTCGTGTACAAAACGGACAATCTCTTTCAAAGTATCAGGATTTCATACGGAAACTCGTCTCTTACAAAGGGATTTCATTTTTTAAAACTTATTTGAACTCCTGACTTTTTGTGTGTTCAAAATGCACCATTCAAAGCCACATCATCATTTTTCAATCCTTTCTGACTTCATTTGTTACTTTTCATGCATTTACTAATTATTTTGAGCTATAAGACCCTAAAATTGAAAAGCATTTCAAATGAACTCTGAAAAGGTTGAAAGTTGGCATGGTATCATGATTTCATCCACATAGCATGTGCAATAAAGTTGAGAGGGTTACGGCAAAAACTGGATGCACTTCGTGTACAAAACGGACAATCTCTTTCAAAGTATCAGGATTTCAAACGGAAACTCGTCTCTTACAAAGGGATTTCATTTTTTAAAACTTATTTGAACTCCTGACTTTTCGTGTGTTCAAAATGCACCATTCAAAGCCACATCATCATTTTTCAATCCTTTCTGACTTCATTTGTTATTTTTCATGCATTTACTAATTATTTTGAGCTATAAGACCATAAAATTGAAAACCATTTCAAATGAACTCTGAAAAGGTTGAAAGTTGGCATGGTATCATCATTCCATCCACATAGCATGTGCAAGAAAGTTGAGAGGGTTACGGCAAAAACTGGATGCACTTCGTGTACAAAACGGACAATCTCTTTCAAAGTATCAGGATTTCATACGGAAACTCGTCTGTTACAAAGGGATTTAATTTTTTAAAACTTATTTGGACTCCTGACGTTTTGTGTGTTCAAAATGCACCATTCAAAGCCACATCATCATTTTTCAATCCTTTCTGACTTCATTTGTTATTTTTCGTGCATTTACTAATTATTTTGAGCTATAAGACGCTAAGATTGAAAAGCATTTCAAATGAACTCTTAAAAGGTTGAAAGTTGGCATGGTATCATCATTTCATCCACATAGCATGTGCAAGAAAGTTGAGAGGGTTACGGCAAAAACTGGATGCACTTCGTGTACAAAACGGACAATCTCTTTCAAAGTATCAGGATTTCATAGGGAAACTCGCTGTTACAAAGGGATTTAATTTTTAAAAACTTATTTGAACTCCTGACTTTTTGTGTGTTCAAAATGCACCATTCAAAGCCACATCATCATTTTTCAATCCTTTCTGACTTCATTTGTTATTTTTCATGCATTTACTAATTATTTTGAGCTATAAGACCCTAAAATTGAAAAGCATTTCAAATGAACTCTGAAAAGGTTGAAAGTTGGAATGGTACCATCATTTCATCCACATAGCATGTGCAAGAAAGTTGAGAGGGTTACGACAAAAACTGGATGCACTTCGTGTACAAAACGGACAATCTCTTTCAAAGTATCAGGATTTCATACGGAAACTCGTCTGTTACAAAGGGATTTCATTCTTTAAAACTTATTTGAACTCTTGACTTTTTGTGTGTTCAAAATGCACCATTCAAAGCCACATCATCATTTTTCAATCCTTTCTGACTTTATTTGTTATTTTTCATGCATTTACTAATTATTTTGAGCTATAAGACCCTAAAATTGAAAATCATTTCAAATGAACTCTAAAAAGGTTGAAAGTTGGCATGGTATCATCATTCCAGCCACATAGCATGTGCAAGAAAGTTGAGAGGGTTACGGCAAAAACTGGATACACTTCGTGTACAAAACGGACAATCTCTTTCAAAGTATCAGGATTTCATACGGAAACTCGTCTGTTACAGAGGGATTTCATTTTTTAACACTTATTTGAACTCCTGACTTTTTGTGTGTTCAAAATGCACCATTCAAAGCCACATCATCATTTTTCAATCCTTTCTGACTTCATTTGTTATTTTTCATGCATTTACTAATTATTTTGAGCTATAAGACCCTAAAATTGAAAAGCATTTCAAATGAACTCTGACAAGGCTGAAAGTTGGCATGGTATCATCATTCCATCCACATAGCACGTGCAAGAAAGTTGAGAGGGTTACGGCAAAAACTGGATGCACTTCGTGTACAAAACGGACAATCTCTTTCAAAGTATCAGGATTTCATACGGAAACTCGTCTGTTACAAAGGGATTTAATTTTTTTAAACTTATTTGAACTCCTGACTTTTTGTGTGTTCAAAATGCACCATTCAAAGCCACATCATCATTTTTCAATCCTTTCTGACTTCATTTGTTATTTTTCATGCATTTACTAATTATTTTGAGCTATAAGACCCTAAAATTGAAAAGCATTTCAAATGAACTCTGAAAAGGTTGAAAGTTGGCATGGTATCATCATTTCATCCACATAGCATGTGCAAGAAAGTTGAGAGGGTTACGGCAAAAACTGGATGCACTTCGTGTACAAAACGGACAATCTCTTTCAAAGTATCAGGATTTCATACGGAAACTCGTCTGTTACAAAGGGATTTCATTTTTTAAAACTTATTTGAACTCCTGACTTTTTGTGTGTTCAAAATGCACCTTTAAAAGCCACATCATCATTTTTCAATCCTTTCTCGCTTCATTTGTTATTTTTCATGCATTTACTAATTATTTTGAGTTATAAGACCCTAAAATTGAAAACCATTTCAAATGAACTCTGAAAAGGTTGAAAGTTGGCATGGCATCATCATTTCATCCACATAGCATGTGCAAGAAAGTTGAGAGGGTTACGGCAAAAACTGGATGCACTTCGTGTACAAAACGGACAATCTCTTTCAAAGTATCCGGATTTCATACGGAAACTCGTCTGTTACAAATGGATTTCGTTTCTTAAAACTTATTTGAACTCCTGACTTTTTGTGTGTTCAAAATGCACCATTCAAAGCCACATCATCATTTTTCAATCCTTTCTGGCTTCATTTGTTATTTTTCATGCATTTACTAATTATTTTGAGCTATAAGACCCTAAAATTGAAAAGCATTTCAAATAAACTCTGAAAAGGTTGAAAGTTGGCATGGTATCATCATTTCATCCACATAGCATGTGCAATAAAGTTGAGAGGGTTACGGCAAAAACTGGATGCACTTCGTGTACAAAACGGACAATCTTTTTCAAAGTATCAGGATTTCATACGGAAACTCGTCTCTTACAAAGGGATTTAATTTTTTAAAACTTATTTGAACTCCTGACTTTTTGTGTGTTCAAAATGCACCATTCAAAGCCACATCATCATTTTTCAATCCTTTCTGACTTCATTTGTTATTTTTCATGCATTTACTAATTATTTTGAGCTATAAGACCCTAAAATTGAAAATCATTTCAAATGAACTCTAAAATGGTTGAAAGTTGGCATGGTATCATGATTTCATCCACATAGCATGTGCAAGAAAGTTGAGAGGGTTACGGCAAAAACTGGATGCACTTCGTGTACAAAACGGACAATCTCTTTCAAAGTATCAGGATTTCATAGGGAAACTCGCTGTTACAAAGGGATTTCATTTTTTAAAACTTATTTGAACTCCTGACTTTTTGTGTGTTCAAAATGCACCATTCAAAGCCACATCATCATTTTTCAATCCTTTCTGACTTCATTTGTTATTTTTCATGCATTTACTAATTATTTTGAGCTATAAGACCCTAAAATTGAAAATCATTTCAAATGAACTCTTAAAAGGTTGAAAGTTGGCATGGTATCATCATTCCATCCACATAGCATGTGCAAGAAAGTTGAGAGGGTTACGGCAAAAACTGGATGCACTTCGTGTACAAAACGGACAATCTCTTTCAAAGTATCAGGATTTCATATGGAAACTCGCTGTTACAAAGGGATTTCATTTTTTAAAACTTATTTGAACTCCTGACTTTTTGTGTGTTCGAAATGCACCATTCAAAGCCACATCATCATTTTTCAATCCTTTCTGACTTCATTTGTTATTTTTCATGCATTTACTAATTATTTTGAGCTATAAGACCCTAAAATTGAAAAGCATTTCAAATGAACTCTGAAAAGGTTGAAAGTTGGCATGGTATCATCATTTCATCCACATAGCATGTGCAAGAAAGTTGAGAGGGTTACGGCAAAAACTGGATGCACTTCGTGTACAAAACGGACAATCTCTTTCAAAGTATCAGGATTTCATACGGAAACTCGTCTGTTACAAAGGGATTTCATTTTTTAAAACTTATTTGAACTCCTGACTTTTTGTGTGTTCAAAATGCACCTTTAAAAGCCACAACATCATTTTTCAATCCTTTCTCGCTTCATTTGTTATTTTTCATGTATTTACTAATTATTTTGAGTTATAAGACCCTAAAATTGAAAACCATTTCAAATGAACTCTGAAAAGGTTGAAAGTTGGCATGGTATCATCATTTCATCCACATAGCATGTGCAAGAAAGTTGAGAGGGTTACGGCAAAAACTGGATGCACTTCGTGTACAAAACGGACAATCTCTTTCAAAGTATCAGGATTTCATACGGAAACTCGTCTGTTACAAATGGATTTCGTTTCTTAAAACTTATTTGAACTCCTGACTTTTGTGTGTTCAAAATGCACCATTCAAAGCCACATCATCATTTTTCAATCCTTTCTGGCTTCATTTGTTATTTTTCATGCATTTACTAATTATTTTGAGCTATAAGACCCTAAAATTGAAAAGCATTTCAAATGAACTCTGAAAAGGTTGAAAGTTGGCATGGTATCATCATTTCATCCACATAGCATGTGCAATAAAGTTGAGAGGGTTACGGCAAAAACTGGATGCACTTCGTGTACAAAACGGACAATCTCTTTCAAAGTATCAGGATTTCATACTGAAACTCGTCTGTTACAAAGGGATTTAATTTTTTAAAACTTATTTGAACTCCTGACTTTTTGTGTGTTCAAAATGCACCATTCAAAGCCACATCATCATTTTTCAATCCTTTCTGACTTCATTTGTTATTTTTCATGCATTTACTAATTATTTTGAGCTATAAGACCCTAAAATTGAAAAGCATTTCAAATGAACACTGAAAAGGTTGAAAGTTGGCATGGTATCATCATTTCATCCACATAGCATGTGCAATAAAGTTGAGAGGGTTACGGCAAAAACTGGATGCACTTCGTGTACAAAACGGACAATCTCTTTCAAAGTATCAGGATTTCATACGGAAACTCGTCTCTTACAAAGGGATATCATTTTTTAAAACTTATTTGAACTCCTGACTTTTTGTGTGTTCAAAATGCACCATTCAAAGCCACATCATCATTTTTCAATCCTTTCTGACTTCATTTGTTATTTTTCATGCATTTACTAATTATTTTGAGCTATAAGACCCTAAAATTGAAAAGCATTTCAAATGAACTCTGAAAAGGTTGAAAGTTGGCATGGTATCATCATTTCATCCACATAGCATGTGCAAGAAAGTTGAGAGGGTTACGGCAAAAACTGGATGCACTTCGTGTACAAAACGGACAATCTCTTTCAAAGTATCAGGATTTCATATGGAAACTCGCTGTTACAAAGGGATTTCATTTTTTAAAACTTATTTGAACTCCTGACTTTTTGTGTGTGCAAAATGCACCATTCAAAGCCACATCATCATTTTTCAATCCTTTCTGACTTCATTTGTTATTTTTCATGCATTTACTAATTATTTTGAGCAATAAGACCCTAAAATTGAAAAGCATTTCAAATGAACTCTGAAAAGGTTGAAAGTTGGCATGGTATCATCATTTCATCCACATAGCATGTGCAAGAAAGTTGAGAGGGTTACGGCAAAAACTGGATGCACTTCGTGTACAAGACGGACAATCTCTTTCAAAGTATCAGGATTTCATACGGAAACTCGTCTGTTACAAAGGGATTTCATTTTTTAAAACTTATTTGAACTCCTGACTTTTTGTTTGTTCAAAATGCACCTTTAAAAGCCACATCATCATTTTTCAATCCTTTCTCGCTTCATTTGTTATTTTTCATGCATTTACTAATTATTTTGAGTTATAAGACCCTAAAATTGAAAACCATTTCAAATGAACTCTGAAAAGGTTGAAAGTTGGCATGGCATCATCATTTCATCCACATAGCATGTGCAAGAAAGTTGAGAGGGTTACGGCAAAAACTGGATGCACTTCGTGTACAAAACGGACAATCTCTTTCAAAGTATCAGGATTTCATACGGAAACTCGTCTGTTGCAAAGGGATTTAATTTTTTTAAACTTATTTGAACTCCTGACTTTTTGTGTGTTCAAAATGCACCATTCAAAGCCACATCATCATTTTTCAATCCTTTCTGACTTCATTTGTTATTTTTCATGCATTTACTAATTATTTTGAGATATAAGACCCTAAAATTGAAAAGCATTTCAAATGAACTCTGAAAAGGTTGAAAGTTGGCATGGCATCATCATTTCATCCACATAGCATGTGCAAGAAAGTTGAGAGGGTTACGGCAAAAACTGGATGCACTTCGTGTACAAAACGGACAATCTCTTTCAAAGTATCAGGATTTCATACGGAAACTCGTCTGTTACAAAGGGATTTAATTTTTTAAAACTTATTTGGACTCCTGACGTTTTGTGTGTTCAAAATGCACCATTCAAAGCCACATCATCATTTTTCAATCCTTTCTGACTTCATTTGTTATTTTTCGTGCATTTACTAATTATTTTGAGCTATAAGACGCTAAGATTGAAAAGCATTTCAAATGAACTCTTAAAAGGTTGAAAGTTGGCATGGTATCATCATTTCATCCACATAGCATGTGAAAGAAAGTTGAGAGGGTTACGGCCAAAACTGGATGCACTTCGTGTACAAAACGGACAATCTCTTTCAAAGTATCAGGATTTCATATGGAAACTCGCTGTTACAAAGGGATTTCATTTTTTAAAACTTATTTGAACTCCTGACTTTTTGTGTGTTCAAAATGCACCATTCAAAGCCACATCATCATTTTTCAATCCTTTCTGACTTCATTTGTTATTTTTCATGCATTTACTAATTATTTTGAGCAATAAGACCCTAAAATTGAAAAGCATTTCAAATGAACTCTGAAAAGGTTGAAAGTTGGCATGGTATCATCATTTCATCCACATAGCATGTGCAAGAAAGTTGAGAGGGTTACGGCAAAAACTGGATGCACTTCGTGTACAAGACGGACAATCTCTTTCAAAGTATCAGGATTTCATACGGAAACTCGTCTGTTACAAAGGGATTTCATTTTTTAAAACTTATTTGAACTCCTGACTTTTTGTGTGTTCAAAATGCACCTTTAAAAGCCACATCATCATTTTTCAATCCTTTCTCGCTTCATTTGTTATTTTTCATGCATTTACTAATTATTTTGAGTTATAAGACCCTAAAATTGAAAACCATTTCAAATGAACTCTGAAAAGGTTGAAAGTTGGCATGGCATCATCATTTCATCCACATAGCATGTGCAAGAAAGTTGAGAGGGTTACGGCAAAAACTGGATGCACTTCGTGTACAAAACGGACAATCTCTTTCAAAGTATCAGGATTTCATACGGAAACTCGTCTGTTGCAAAGGGATTTAATTTTTTTAAACTTATTTGAACTCCTGACTTTTTGTGTGTTCAAAATGCACCATTCAAAGCCACATCATCATTTTTCAATCCTTTCTGACTTCATTTGTTATTTTTCATGCATTTACTAATTATTTTGAGATATAAGACCCTAAAATTGAAAAGCATTTCAAATGAACTCTGAAAAGGTTGAAAGTTGGCATGGCATCATCATTTCATCCACATAGCATGTGCAAGAAAGTTGAGAGGGTTACGGCAAAAACTGGATGCACTTCGTGTACAAAACGGACAATCTCTTTCAAAGTATCAGGATTTCATACGGAAACTCGTCTGTTACAAAGGGATTTAATTTTTTAAAACTTATTTGGACTCCTGACGTTTTGTGTGTTCAAAATGCACCATTCAAAGCCACATCATCATTTTTCAATCCTTTCTGACTTCATTTGTTATTTTTCGTGCATTTACTAATTATTTTGAGCTATAAGACGCTAAGATTGAAAAGCATTTCAAATGAACTCTTAAAAGGTTGAAAGTTGGCATGGTATCATCATTTCATCCACATAGCATGTGCAAGAAAGTTGAGAGGGTTACGGCAAAAACTAGATGCACTTCGTGTACAAAACGGACAATCTCTTTCAAAGTATCAGGATTTCATAGGGAAACTCGCTGTTACAAAGGGATTTAATTTTTTAAAACTTATTTGAACTCCTGACTTTTTGTGTGTTCAAAATGCACCATTCAAAGCCACATCATCATTTTTCAATCCTTTCTGACTTCATTTGTTATTTTTCATGCATTTACTAATTATTTTGAGCTATAAGACCCTAAAATTGAAAAGCATTTCAAATGAACTCTGAAAAGGTTGAAAGTTGGCATGGCATCATCATTTCATCCACATAGCATGTGCAAGAAAGTTGAGAGGGTTACGGCAAAAACTGGATGCACTTCGTGTACAAAACGGACAATCTCTTTCAAAGTATCAGGATTTCATACGGAAACTCGTCTGTTACAAATGGATTTCGTTTCTTAAAACTTATTTGAACTCCTGACTTTTGTGTGTTCAAAATGCACCATTCAAAGCCACATCATCATTTTTCAATCCTTTCTGGCTTCATTTGTTATTTTTCATGCATTTACTAATTATTTTGAGCTATAAGACCCTAAAATTGAAAAGCATTTCAAATGAACACTGAAAAGGTTGAAAGTTGGCATGGTGTCATCATTTCATCCACATAGCATGTGCAATAAAGTTGAGAGGGTTACGGCAAAAACTGGATGCACTTCGTGTACAAAACGGACAATCTCTTTCAAAGTATCAGGATTTCATACGGAAACACGTCTCTTACAAAGGGATATCATTTTTTAAAACTTATTTGAACTCCTGACTTTTTGTGTGTTCAAAATGCACCATTCAAAGCCACATCATCATTTTTCAATCCTTTCTGACTTCATTTGTTATTTTTCATGCATTTACTAATTATTTTGAGCTATAAGACCCTAAAATTGAAAAGCATTTCAAATGAACTCTGAAAAGGTTGAAAGTTGGCATGGTATCATCATTCCATCCACATAGCATGTGCAAGAAAGTTGAGAGGGTTACGGCAAAAACTGGATGCACTTCGTGTACAAAACGGACAATCTCTTTCAAAGTATCAGGATTTCATACGGAAACTCGTCTGTTACAAAGGGATTTCATTTTTAAAAACTTATTTGAACTCCTGACTTTTTGTGTGTTCAAAATGCACCTTTAAAAGCCACATCATCATTTTTCAATCCTTTCTCGCTTCATTTGTTATTTTTCATGCATTTACTAATTATTTTGAGTTATAAGACCCTAAAATTGAAAACCATTTCAAATGAACTCTGAAAAGGTTGAAAGTTGGCATGGCATCATCATTTCATCCACATAGCATGTGCAAGAAAGTTGAGAGGGTTACGGCAAAAACTGGATGCACTTCGTGTACAAAACGGACAATCTCTTTCAAAGTATCCGGATTTCATACGGAAACTCGTCTGTTACAAATGGATTTCGTTTCTTAAAACTTATTTGAACTCCTGACTTTTTGTGTGTTCAAAATGCACCATTCAAAGCCACATCATCATTTTTCAATCCTTTCTGGCTTCATTTGTTATTTTTCATGCATTTACTAATTATTTTGAGCTATAAGACCCTAAAATTGAAAAGCATTTCAAATGAACTCTGAAAAGGTTGAAAGTTGGCATGGTATCATCATTTCATCCACATAGCATGTGCAAGAAAGTTGAGAGGGTTACGGCAAAAACTGGATGCACTTCGTGTACAAAACGGACAATCTCTTTCAAAGTATCAGGATTTCATACGGAAACTCGTCTGTTACAAAGGGATTTCATTTTTTAAAACTTATTTGAACTCCTGACTTTTTGTGTGTTCAAAATGCACCTTTAAAAGCCACATCATCATTTTTCAATCCTTTCTCGCTTCATTTGTTATTTTTCATGTATTTACTAATTATTTTGAGTTATAAGACCCTTAAATTGAAAACCATTTCAAATGAACTCTGAAAAGGTTGAAAGTTGGCATGGTATCATCATTTCATCCACATAGCATGTGCAAGAAAGTTGAGAGGGTTACGGCAAAAACTGGATGCACTTCGTGTACAAAACGGACAATCTCTTTCAAAGTATCAGGATTTCATACGGAAACTCGTCTGTTACAAATGGATTTCGTTTCTTAAAACTTATTTGAACTCCTGACTTTTGTGTGTTCAAAATGCACCATTCAAAGCCACATCATCATTTTTCAATCCTTTCTGGCTTCATTTGTTATTTTTCATGCATTTACTAATTATTTTGAGCTATAAGACCCTAAAATTGAAAAGCATTTCAAATGAACTCTGAAAAGGTTGAAAGTTGGCATGGTATCATCATTTCATCCACATAGCATGTGCAGTAAAGTTGAGAGGGTTACGGCAAAAACTGGATGCACTTCGTGTACAAAACGGACAATCTCTTTCAAAGTATCAGGATTTCATACTGAAACTCGTCTGTTCAAAGGGATTTAATTTTTTAAAACTTATTTGAACTCCTGACTTTTTGTGTGTTCAAAATGCACCATTCAAAGCCACATCATCATTTTTCAATCCTTTCTGACTTCATTTGTTATTTTTCATGCATTTACTAATTATTTTGAGCTATAAGACCCTAAAATTGAAAAGCATTTCAAATGAACACTGAAAAGGTTGAAAGTTGGCATGGTATCATCATTTCATCCACATAGCATGTGCAATAAAGTTGAGAGGGTTACGGCAAAAACTGGATGCACTTCGTGTACAAAACGGACAATCTCTTTCAAAGTATCAGGATTTCATACGGAAACTCGTCTCTTACAAAGGGATATCATTTTTTTAAACTTATTTGAACTCCTGACTTTTTGTGTGTTCAAAATGCACCATTCAAAGCCACATCATCATTTTTCAATCCTTTCTGACTTCATTTGTTATTTTTCTTGCATTTACTAATTATTTTGAGCTATAAGACCCTAAAATTGAAAAGCATTTCAAATGAACTCTGAAAAGGTTGAAAGTTGGCATGGTATCATCATTCCATCCACATAGCATGTGCAAGAAAGTTGAGAGGGTTACGGCGAAAACTGGATGCACTTCGTGTACAAACGGACAATCTCTTTCAAAGTATCAGGATTTCATATGGAAACTCGCTGTTACAAAGGGATTTCATTTTTTAAAACTTATTTGAACTCCTGACTTTTTGTGTGTTCAAAATGCACCATTCAAAGCCACATCATCATTTTTCAATCCTTTCTGACTTCATTTGTTATTTTTCATGCATTTACTAATTATTTTGAGCAATAAGACCCTAAAATTGAAAAGCATTTCAAATGAACTCTGAAAAGGTTGAAAGTTGGCATGGTATCATCATTTCATCCACATAGCATGTGCAAGAAAGTTGAGAGGGTTACGGCAAAAACTGGATGCACTTCGTGTACAAGACGGACAATCTCTTTCAAAGTATCAGGATTTCATACGGAAACTCGTCTGTTACAAAGGGATTTCATTTTTTAAAACTTATTTGAACTCCTGACTTTTTGTGTGTTCAAAATGCACCTTTAAAAGCCACATCATCATTTTTCAATCCTTTCTCGCTTCATTTGTTATTTTTCATGCATTTACTAATTATTTTGAGTTATAAGACCCTAAAATTGAAAACCATTTCAAATGAACTCTCAAAAGGTTGAAAGTTGGCATGGCATCATCATTTCATCCACATAGCATGTGCAAGAAAGTTGAGAGGGTTACGGCAAAAACTGGATGCACTTCGTGTACAAAACGGACAATCTCTTTCAAAGTATCCGAATTTCATATGGAAACTCGCTGTTACAAAGGGATTTCATTTTTTAAAACTTATTTGAACTCCTGACTTTTTGTGTGTTCAAAATGCACCATTCAAAGCCACATCATCATTTTTCAATCCTTTCTGACTTCATTTGTTATTTTTCATGCATTTACTAATTATTTTGAGCAATAAGACCCTAAAATTGAAAAGCATTTCAAATGAACTCTGAAAAGGTTGAAAGTTGGCATGGTATCATCATTTCATCCACATAGCATGTGCAAGAAAGTTGAGAGGGTTACGGCAAAAACTGGATGCACTTCGTGTACAAGACGGACAATCTCTTTCAAAGTATCAGGATTTCATACGGAAACTCGTCTGTTACAAAGGGATTTCATTTTTTAAAACTTATTTGAACTCCTGACTTTTTGTGTGTTCAAAATGCACCTTTAAAAGCCACATCATCATTTTTCAATCCTTTCTCGCTTCATTTGTTATTTTTCATGCATTTACTAATTATTTTGAGTTATAAGACCCTAAAATTGAAAACCATTTCAAATGAACTCTGAAAAGGTTGAAAGTTGGCATGGCATCATCATTTCATCTACATAGCATGTGCAAGAAAGTTGAGAGGGTTACGGCAAAAACTGGATGCACTTCGTGTACAAAACGGACAATCTCTTTCAAAGTATCAGGATTTCATACGGAAACTCGTCTGTTGCAAAGGGATTTAATTTTTTTAAACTTATTTGAACTCCTGACTTTTTGTGTGTTCAAAATGCACCATTCAAAGCCACATCATCATTTTTCAATCCTTTCTGACTTCATTTGTTATTTTTCATGCATTTACTAATTATTTTGAGCTATAAGACCCTAAAATTGAAAAGCATTTCAAATGAACACTGAAAAGGTTGAAAGTTGGCATGGCATCATCATTTCATCCACATAGCATGTGCAATAAAGTTGAGAGGGTTACGGCAAAAACTGGATGCACTTCGTGTACAAAACGGACAATCTCTTTCAAAGTATCAGGATTTCATACTGAAACTCGTCTGTTACAAACGGATTTAATTTTTTAAAACTTATTTGAACTCCTGACTTTTTGTGTGTTCAAAATGCACCATTCAAAGCCACATCATCATTTTTCAATCCTTTCTGGCTTCATTTGTTATTTTTCATGCATTTACTAATTATTTTGAGCTATAAGACCCTAAAATTGAAAAGCATTTCAAATAAACTCTGAAAAGGTTGAAAGTTGGCATGGTATCATCATTTCATCCACATAGCATGTGCAATAAAGTTGAGAGGGTTACGGCAAAAACTGGATGCAAGTCGTGTACAAAACGGACAATCTTTTTCAAAGTATCAGGATTTCATACGGAAACTCGTCTCTTACAAAGGGATTTAATTTTTTAAAACTTATTTGAACTCCTGACTTTTTGTGTGTTCAAAATGCACCATTCAAAGCCACATCATCATTTTTCAATCCTTTCTGACTTCATTTGTTATTTTTCATGCATTTACTAATTATTTTGAGCTATAAGACCCTAAAATTGAAAATCATTTCAAATGAACTCTAAAATGGTTGAAAGTTGGCATGGTATCATCATTTCATCCACATAGCATGTGCAAGAAAGTTGAGAGGGTTACGGCAAAAACTGGATGCACTTCGTGTACAAAACGGACAATCTCTTTCAAAGTATCAGGATTTCATACGGAAACTCGTCTGTTACAAAGGGATTTCATTTTTTAAAACTTATTTGAACTCCTGACTTTTTGTGTGTTCAAAATGCACCTTTAAAAGCCACATCATCATTTTTCAATCCTTTCTCGCTTCATTTGTTATTTTTCATGCATTTACTAATTATTTTGAGTTATAAGACCCTAAAATTGAAAACCATTTCAAATGAACTCTGAAAAGGTTGAAAGTTGGCATGGCATCATCATTTCATCCATTAAGCATGTGCAAGAAAGTTGAGAGGGTTACGGCAAAAACTGGATGCACTTCGTGTACAAAACGGACAATCTCTTTCAAAGTATCCGGATTTCATACGGAAACTCGTCTGTTACAAATGGATTTCGTTTCTTAAAACTTATTTGAACTCCTGACTTTTTGTGTGTTCAAAATGCACCATTCAAAGCCACATCATCATTTTTCAATCCTTTCTGGCTTCATTTGTTATTTTTCATGCATTTACTAATTATTTTGAGCTATAAGACCCTAAAATTGAAAAGCATTTCAAATGAACTCTGAAAAGGTTGAAAGTTGGCATGGTATCATCATTTCATCCACATAGCATCTGCAAGAAAGTTGAGAGGGTTACGGCAAAAACTGGATGCACTTCGTGTACAAAACGGACAATCTCTTTCAAAGTATCAGGATTTCATACGGAAACTCGTCTGTTACAAAGGGATTTCATTTTTTAAAACTTATTTGAACTCCTGACTTTTTGTGTGTTCAAAATGCACCTTTAAAGGCCACATCATCATTTTTCAATCCTTTCTCGCTTCATTTGTTATTTTTCATGTATTTACTAATTATTTTGAGTTATAAGACCCTAAAATTGAAAACCATTTCAAATGAACTCTGAAAAGGTTGAAAGTTGGCATGGTATCATCATTTCATCCACATAGCATGTGCAAGAAAGTTGAGAGGGTTACGGCAAAAACTGGATGCACTTCGTGTACAAAACGGACAATCTCTTTCAAAGTATCAGGATTTCATACGGAAACTCGTCTGTTACAAATGGATTTCGTTTCTTAAAACTTATTTGAACTCCTGACTTTTGTGTGTTCAAAATGCACCATTCAAAGCCACATCATCATTTTTCAATCCTTTCTGGCTTCATTTGTTATTTTTCATGCATTTACTAATTATTTTGAGCTATAAGACCCTAAAATTGAAAAGCATTTCAAATGAACTCTGAAAAGGTTGAAAGTTGGCATGGTATCATCATTTCATCCACATAGCATGTGCAATAAAGTTGAGAGGGTTACGGCAAAAACTGGATGCACTTCGTGTACAAAACGGACAATCTCTTTCAAAGTATCAGGATTTCATACTGAAACTCGTCTGTTACAAAGGGATTTAATTTTTTAAAACTTATTTGAACTCCTGACTTTTTGTGTGTTCAAAATGCACCATTCAAAGCCACATCATCATTTTTCAATCCTTTCTGACTTCATTTGTTATTTTTCATGCATTTACTAATTATTTTGAGCTATAAGACCCTAAAATTGAAAAGCATTTCAAATGAACACTGAAAAGGTTGAAAGTTGGCATGGTATCATCATTTCATCCACATAGCATGTGCAATAAAGTTGAGAGGGTTACGGCAAAAACTGGATGCACTTCGTGTACAAAACGGACAATCTCTTTCAAAGTATCAGGATTTCATACGGAAACTCGTCTCTTACAAAGGGATATCATTTTTTAAAACTTATTTGAACTCCTGACTTTTTGTGTGTTCAAAATGCACCATTCAAAGCCACATCATCATTTTTCAATCCTTTCTGACTTCATTTGTTACTTTTCATGCATTTACTAATTATTTTGAGCTATAAGACCCTAAAATTGAAAAGCATTTAAATGAACTCTGAAAAGGTTGAAAGTTGGCATGGTATCATGATTTCATCCACATAGCATGTGCAATAAAGTTGAGAGGGTTACGGCAAAAACTGGATGCACTTCGTGTACAAATCGGACAATCTCTTTCAAAGTATCAGGATTTCATACGGAAACTCGTCTGTTACAAAGGGATTTCATTTTTTAAAACTTATTTGAACTCCTGACTTTTCGTGTGTTCAAAATGCACCATTCAAAGCCACATCATCATTTTTCAATCCTTTCTGACTTCATTTGTTATTTTTCATGCATTTACTAATTATTTTGAGCTATAAGACCCTAAAATTGAAAACCATTTCAAATGAACTCTAAAAAGGTTGAAAGTTGGCATGGTATCATCATTCCAGCCACATAGCATGTGCAAGAAAGTTGAGAGGGTTACGGCAAAAACTGGATACACTTCGTGTACAAAACGAACAATCTCTTTCAAAGTATCAGGATTTCATACGGAAACTCGTCTGTTACAGAGGGATTTCGTTTTTTAAAACTTATTTGAACTCCTGACTTTTTGTGTGTTCAAAATGCACCATTCAAAGCCACATCATCATTTTTCAATCCTTTCTGACTTCATTTGTTATTTTTCATGCATTTACTAATTATTTTGAGCTATAAGACCCTAAAATTGAAAAGCATTTCAAATGAACTCTGAAAAGGCTGAAAGTTGGCATGGTATCATCATTCCATCCACATAGCATGTGCAAGAAAGTTGAGAGGGTTACGCCAAAAACTGGATGCACTTCGTGTACAAAACGGACAATCTCTTTCAAAGTATCAGGATTTCATACGGAAACTTGTGTGTTACAAAGGGATTTAATTTTTTTAAACTTATTTGAACTCCTGACTTTTTGTGTGTTCAAAATGCACCATTCAAAGCCACATCATCATTTTTCAATCCTTTCTGACTTCATTTGTTATTTTTCATGCATTTACTAATTATTTTGAGCTATAAGACCCTAAACTTGAAAAGCATTTCAAATGAACTCTGAAAAGGTTGAAAGTTGGAATGGTACCATCATTTCATCCACATAGCATGTGCAAGAAAGTTGAGAGGGTTACGGCAAAAACTGGATGCACTTCGTGTACAAAACGGACAATCTCTTTCAAAGTATCAGGATTTCATACGGAAACTCGTCTGTTACAAAGGGATTTCATTTTTTAAAACTTATTTGAACTCTTGACTTTTTGTGTGTTCAAAATGCACCATTCAAAGCCACATCATCATTTTTCAATCCTTTCTGACTTTATTTGTTATTTTTCATGCATTTACTAATTATTTTGAGTTATAAGACCCTAAAATTGAAAACCATTTCAAATGAACTCTGAAAAGGTTGAAAGTTGGCATGGTATCATCATTTCATCCACATAGCATGTGCAAGAAAGTTGAGAGGGTTACGGCAAAAACTGGATGCACTTCGTGTACAAAACGGACAATCTCTTTCAAAGTATCAGGATTTCATACGGAAACTCGTCTGTTACAGAGGGATTTCGTTTTTTAAAACTTATTTGAACTCCTGACTTTTTGTGTGTTCAAAATGCACCATTCAAAGCCACATCATCATTTTTCAATCCTTTCTGACTTCATTTGTTATTTTTCATGCATTTACTAATTATTTTGAGCTATAAGACCCTAAAATTGAAAAGCATTTCAAATGAACTCTGAAAAGGCTGAAAGTTGGCATGGTATCATCATTCCATCCACATAGCATGTGCAAGAAAGTTGAGAGGGTTACGGCAAAAACTGGATGCACTTCGTGTACAAAACGGATAATCTCTTTCAAAGTATCAGGATTTCATACGGAAACTCGTCTGTTACAAAGGGATTTAATTTTTTTAAACTTATTTGAACTCCTGACTTTTTGTGTGTTCAAAATGCACCATTCAAAGCCACATCATCATTTTTCAATCCTTTCTGACTTCATTTGTTATTTTTCATGCATTTACTAATTATTTTGAGCTATAAGACCCTAAAATTGAAAAGCATTTCAAATGAACTCTGAAAAGGTTGAAAGTTGGCATGGTATCATCATTTCATCCACATAGCATGTGCAAGAAAGTTGAGAGGGTTACGGCAAAAACTGGATGCACTTCGTGTACAAAACGGACAATCTCTTTCAAAGTATCAGGATTTCATACGGAAACTCGTCTGTTACAAAGGGATTTCATTTTTTAAAACTTATTTGAACTCCTGACTTTTTGTGTGTTCAAAATGCACCTTTAAAAGCCACATCATCATTTTTCAATCCTTTCTCGCTTCATTTGTTATTTTTCATGCATTTACTAATTATTTTGAGTTATAAGACCCTAAAATTGAAAACCATTTCAAATGAACTCTGAAAAGGTTGAAAGTTGGCATGGTATCATCATTTCATCCACATAGCATGTGCAAGAAAGTTGAGAGGGTTACGGCAAAAACTGGATGCACTTCGTGTACAAAACGGACAATCTCTTTCAAAGTATCAGGATTTCATACGGAAACTCGTCTGTTACAAATGGATTTCGTTTCTTAAAACTTATTTGAACTCCTGACTTTTTGTGTGTTCAAAATGCACCATTCAAAGCCACATCATCATTTTTCAATCCTTTCTGGCTTCATTTGTTATTTTTCATGCATTTACTAATTATTTTGAGCTATAAGACCCTAAAATTGAAAAGCATTTCAAATAAACTCTGAAAAGGTTGAAAGTTGGCATGGTATCATCATTTCATCCACATAGCATGTGCAATAAAGTTGAGAGGGTTACGGCAAAAACTGGATGCAAGTCGTGTACAAAACGGACAATCTTTTTCAAAGTATCAGGATTTCATACGGAAACTCGTCTCTTACAAAGGGATTTAATTTTTTAAAACTTATTTGAACTCCTGACTTTTTGTGTGTTCAAAATGCACCATTCAAAGCCACATCATCATTTTTCAATCCTTTCTGACTTCATTTGTTATTTTTCATGCATTTACTAATTATTTTGAGCTATAAGACCCTAAAATTGAAAATCATTTCAAATGAACTCTAAAATGGTTGAAAGTTGGCATGGTATCATCATTTCATCCACATAGCATGTGCAAGAAAGTTGAGAGGGTTACGGCAAAAACTGGATGCACTTCGTGTACAAAACGGACAATCTCTTTCAAAGTATCAGGATTTCATAGGGAAACTCGTCTGTTACAAATGGATTTCGTTTCTTAAAACTTATTTGAACTCCTGACTTTTGTGTGTTCAAAATGCACCATTCAAAGCCACATCATCATTTTTCAATCCTTTCTGGCTTCATTTGTTATTTTTCATGCATTTACTAATTATTTTGAGCTATAAGACCCTAAAATTGAAAAGCATTTCAAATGAACTCTGAAAAGGTTGAAAGTTGGCATGGTATCATCATTTCATCCACATAGCATGTGCAAGAAAGTTGAGAGGGTTACGGCAAAAACTGGATGCACTTCGTGTACAAAACGGACAATCTCTTTCAAAGTATCAGGATTTCATATGGAAACTCGCTGTTACAAAGGGATTTCATTTTTTAAAACTTATTTAAACTCCTGACTTTGTGTGTTCGAAATGCACCATTCAAAGCCACATCATCATTTTTCAATCCTTTCTGACTTCATTTGTTATTTTTCATGCATTTACTAATTATTTTGAGCTATAAGACCCTAAAATTGAAAAGCATTTCAAATGAACTCTGAAAAGGTTGAAAGTTGGCATGGTATCATCATTTCATCCACATAGCATGTGCAAGAAAGTTGAGAGGGTTACGGCAAAAACTGGATGCACTTCGTGTACAAAACGGACAATCTCTTTCAAAGTATCAGGATTTCATACGGAAACTCGTCTGTTACAAAGGGATTTCGTTTTTTAAAACTTATTTGAACTCCTGACTTTTTGTGTGTTCAAAATGCACCTTTAAAAGCCACATCATCATTTTTCAATCCTTTCTGACTTCATTTGTTATTTTTCATGCATTTACTAATTATTTTGAGCTATAAGACCCTAAAATTGAAAAGCATTTCAAATGAACTCTGAAAAGGTTGAAAGTTGGCATGGTATCATCATTCCATCCACATAGCATGTGCAAGAAAGTTGAGAGGGTTACGGCAAAAACTGGATGCACTTCGTGTACAAAACGGACAATCTCTTTCAAAGTATCAGGATTTCATACGGAAACTCGTCTGTTACAAAGGGATTTCATTTTTTAAAACTTATTTGAACTCCTGACGTTTTGTGTGCTCAAAATGCACCATTCAAAGCCACATCATCATTTTTCAATCCTTTCTGACTTCATTTGTTATTTTTCATGCATTTACTAATTATTTTGAGTTATAAGACCGTAAAATTGAAAAGCATTTCAAATGAACTCTGAAAAGGTTGAAAGTTGGCTTGGTATCATGATTTCATCCACATAGCATGTGCAATAAAGTTGAGAGGGTTACGGCAAAAACTGGATGTACTTCGTGTACAAAACGGACAATCTCTTTCAAAGTATCAGGATTTTATACGGAAACTCGTCTCTTACAAAGGGATTTAATTTTTTAAAACTTATTTGAACTCCTGACTTTTTGTGTGTTCAAAATGCACCATTCAAAGCCACATCATCATTTTTCAATCCTTTCTGACTTCATTTGTTACTTTTCATGCATTTACTAATTATTTTGAGCTATAAGACCCTAAAATTGAAAAGCATTTCAAATGAACTCTGAAAAGGTTGAAAGTTGGCATGGTATCATGATTTCATCCACATAGCATGTGCAATAAAGTTGAGAGGGTTACGGCAAAAACTGGATGCACTTCGTGTACAAAACGGACAATCTCTTTCAAAGTATCAGGATTTCATACGGAAACTCGTCTCTTACAAAGGGATTTCATTTTTTAAAACTTATTTGAACTCCTGACGTTTTGTGTGTTCAAAATGCACCATTCAAAGCCACATCATCATTTTTCAATCCTTTCTGACTTCATTTGTTATTTTTCATGCATTTACTAATTATTTTGAGTTATAAGACCCTAAAATTGAAAAGCATTTCAAATGAACTCTGAAAAGGTTGAAAGTTGGCTTGGTATCATGATTTCATCCACATAGCATGTGCAATAAAGTTTAGAGGGTTACAGCAAAACTGGATGCACTTCGTGTACAAAACGGACAATCTCTTTCAAAGTATCAGGATTTCATACGGAAACTCGTCTCTTACAAAGGGATTTCATTTTTTAAAACTTATTTGAACTCCTGACTTTTTGTGTGTTCAAAATGCACCATTCAAAGCCACATCATCATTTTTCAATCCTTTCTGACTTCATTTGTTATTTTTCATGCATTTACTAATTATTTTGAGTTATAAGACCCTAAAATTGAAAATCATTTCAAATGAACTCTAAAAAGGTTGAAAGTTGGCATGGTATCATGATTTCATCCACATAGCATGTGCAAGAAAGTTGAGAGGGTTACGGCAAAAACTGGATGCACTTCGTGTACAAAACGGACAATCTCTTTCAAAGTATCAGGATTTCATACGGAAACTCGTCTCTTACAAAGGGATTTCATTTTTTAAAACTTATTTGAACTCCTGACTTTTTGTGTGTTCAAAATGCACCATTCAAAGCCACATCATCATTTTTCAATCCTTTCTGACTTCATTTGTTATTTTTCATGCATTTACTAATTATTTTGAGCTATAAGACCCTAAAATTGAAAAGCATTTCAAATGAACTCTGAAAAGGTTGAAAGTAGGCATGGTACCATCATTTCATCCACATAGCATGTGCAAGAAAGTTGAGAGGATTACGGCAAAAACTGGATGCACTTCGTGTACAAAACGGACAATCTCTTTCAAAGTATCAGGATTTCATACGGAAACTCGTCTGTTACAAAGGGATTTCATTTTTTAAAACTTATTTGAACTCTTGACTTTTTGTGTGTTCAAAATGCACCATTCAAAGCCACATCATCATTTTTCAATCCTTTCTGACTTTATTTGTTATTTTTCATGCATTTACTAATTATTTTGAGCTATAAGACCCTAAAATTGAAAATCATTTCAAATGAACTCTAAAAAGGTTGAAAGTTGGCATGGTATCATCATTCCAGCCACATAGTATGTGCACGAAAGTTGAGAGGGTTACGGCAAAAACTGGATGCACTTCGTGTACAAAACGGACAATCTCTTTCAAAGTATCAGGATTTCACACGGAAACTCGTCTGTTACAAAGGGATTTCGTTTTTTAAAACTTATTTGAACTCCTGACTTTTTGTGTGTTCAAAATGCACCATTCAAAGCCACATCATCATTTTTCAATCCTTTCTGACTTCATTTGTTATTTTTCATGCAATTACTAATTATTTTGAGCTATAAGACCCTAAAATTGAAAATCATTTCAAATGAACTCTAAAAAGGTTGAAAGTTGGCATGGTATCATGATTTCATCCACATAGCATGTGCAAGAAAGTTGAGAGGGTTACGGCAAAAACTGGATGCACTTCGTGTACAAAACGGACAATCTCTTTCAAAGTATCAGGATTTCATAGGGAAACTCGCTGTTACAAAGGGATTTCATTTTTTAAAACTTATTTGAACTCCTGACTTTTTGTGTGTTCAAAATGCACCATTCAAAGCCACATCATCATTTTTCAATCCTTTCTGACTTGATTTGTTATTTTTCATGCATTTACTAATTATTTTGAGCTATAAGACCCTAAAATTGAAAAGCATTTCAAATGAACTCTGAAAAGGTTGAAAGTTGGCATGGTACCATCATTTCATCCACATAGCATGTGCAAGAAAGTTGAGAGGGTTACGGCAAAAACTGGATGCACTTCGTGTACAAAACGGACAATCTCTTTCAAAGTATCAGGATTTCATACGGAAACTCGTCTGTTACAAAGGGATTTCATTTTTTAAAACTTATTTGAACTCTTGACTTTTTGTGTGTTCAAAATGCACCATTCAAAGCCACATCATCATTTTTCAATCCTTTCTGACTTTATTTGTTATTTTTCATGCATTTACTAATTATTTTGAGCTATAAGACCCTAAAATTGAAAATCATTTCAAATGAACTGTAAAAAGGTTGAAAGTTGGCATGGTATCATCATTCCAGCCACATAGTATGTGCAAGAAAGTTGAGAGGGTTACGGCAGAAACTGGATGCACTTCGTGTACAAAACGGACAATCTCTTTCAAAGTATCAGGATTTCATACGGAAACTCGTCTGTTACAAAGGGATTTCGTTTTTTAAAACTTATTTGAACTCCTGACTTTTTGTGTGTTCAAAATGCACCATTCAAAGCCACATCATCATTTTTCAATCCTTTCTGACTTCATTTGTTATTTTTCATGCATTTACTAATTATTTTGAGCTATAAGACCCTAAAATTGAAAAGCATTTCAAATGAACTCTGAAAAGGCTGAAAGTTGGCATGGTATCATCATTCCATCCACATAGCATGTGCAAGAAAGTTGAGAGGGTTACGGCAAAAACTGGATGCACTTCGTGTACAAAACGGACAATCTCTTTCAAAGTATCAGGATTTCATATGGAAACTCGCTATTACAAAGGGATTTCATTTTTTAAAACTTATTTGAACTCCTGACTTTTTGTGTGTTCAAAATGTACCATTCAAAGCCACATCATCATTTTTCAATCCTTTCTGACTTCATTTGTTATTTTCCATGCATTTACTAATTATTTTGAGCTATAAGACCCTAAAATTGAAAAGCATTTCAAATGAACTCTGAAAAGGTTGAAAGTTGGCATGGTATCATCATTTCATCCACATAGCATGTGCAAGAAAGTTGAGAGGGTTACGGCAAAAACTGGATGCACTTCGTGTACAAAACGGACAATCTCTTTCAAAGTATCAGGATTTCATACGGAAACTCGTCTGTTACAAAGGGATTTCATTTTTTAAAACTTATTTGAACTCCTGACTTTTTGTGTGTTCAAAATGCACCTTTAAAAGCCACATCATCATTTTTCAATCCTTTCTCGCTTCATTTGTTATTTTTCATGCATTTACTAATTATTTTGAGTTATAAGACCCTAAAATTGAAAACCATTTCGAATGAACTCTGAAAAGGTTGAAAGTTGGCATGGTATCATCATTTCATCCACATAGCATGTGCAAGAAAGTTGAGAGGGTTACGGCAAAAACTGGATGCACTTCGTGTACAAAACGGACAATCTCTTTCAAAGTATCAGGATTTCAGACGGAAACTCGTCTGTGACAAAGGGATTTCATTTTTTAAAACTTATTTGAACTCTTGACTTTTTGTGTGTTCAAAATGCACCATTCAAAGCCACATCATCATTTTTCAATCCTTTCTGACTTTTTTTGTTATTTTTCATGCATTTACTAATTATTTTGAGCTATAAGACCCTAAAATTGGAAAGCATTTCAAATGAACTCAGAAAAGGTTGAAAGTTGGCATGGTATCATCATTCCAGCCACATAGCATGTGCAAGAAAGTTGAGAGGGTTACGGCAAAAACTGGATGCACTTCGTGTACAAAACGGACAATCTCTTTCAAAGTATCAGGATTTCATACGGAAACTCGTCTGTTACAAAGGGATTTCGTTTTTTAAAACTTATTTGAACTCCTGACTTTTTGTGTGTTCAAAATGCACCATTCAAAGCCACATCATCATTTTTCAATCCTTTCTGACTTCATTTGTTATTTTTCATGCATTTACTAATTATTTTGAGTTATAAGACCCTAAAATTGAAAAGCATTTCAAATGAACTCTGAAAAGGAGGAAAGTTGGCATGGTATCATCATTTCATCCACATAGCATGGGCAAGAAAGTTGAGAGGGTTACGGCAAAAACTGGATGCACTTCGTGTACAAAACGGACAATCTCTTTCAAAGTATCAGGATTTCATACGGAAACTCGTCTGTTACAAATGGATTTCGTTTCTTAAAACTTATTTGAACTCCTGACTTTTGTGTGTTCAAAATGCACCATTCAAAGCCACATCATCATTTTTAATCCTTTCTGGCTTCATTTGTTATTTTTCATGCATTTACTAATTATTTTGAGCTATAAGACCCTAAAATTGAAAAGCATTTCAAATAAACTCTGAAAAGGTTGAAAGTTGGCATGGTATCATCATTTCATCCACATAGCATGTGCAATAAAGTTGAGAGGGTTACGGCAAAAACTAGATGCACTTCGTGTACAAAACGGACAATCTCTTTCAAAGTATCAGGATTTCATACGGAAACTCGTCTCTTACAAAGGGATTTAATTTTTGAAAACTTATTTGAACTCCTGACTTTTTGTGTGTTCAAAATGCACCATTCAAAGCCACATCATCATTTTTCAATCCTTTCTGACTTCATTTGTTACTTTTCATGCATTTACTAATTATTTTGAGCTATAAGACCCTAAAATTGAAAAGCATTTCAAATGAACTCTGAAAAGGTTGAAAGTTGGCATGGTATCATGATTTCATCCACATAGCATGTGCAATAAAGTTGAGAGGGTTACGGCAAAAACTGGATGCACTTCGTGTACAAAACGGACAATCTCTTTCAAAGTACCAGGATTTCATACGGAAACTCGTCTCTTACAAAGGGATTTCATTTTTTAAAACTTATTTGAACTCCTGACTTTTTGTGTGTTCAAAATGCACCATTCAAAGCCACATCATCATTTTTCAATCCTTTCTGACTTCATTTGTTATTTTTCATGCATTTACTAATTATTTTGAGCTATAAGACCTTAAAATTGAAAAGCACTTCAAATGAACTCTGAAAAGGTTGAAAGTTGGCATGGTACAATCATTTCATCCACATAGCATGTGCAATAAAGTTGAGAGGGTTACGGCAAAAACTGGATGCACTTCGTGTACAAAACGGACAATCTCTTTCAAAGTATCAGGATTTCATACGGAAACTCGTCTGTTACAAAGGGATTTCATTTTTTAAAACTTATTTGAACTCCTGACTTTTTGTGTGTTCAAAATGCACCTTTAAAAGCCACATCATCATTTTTCAATCCTTTCTCGCTTCATTTGTTATTTTTCATGCATTTACTAATTATTTTGAGTTATAAGACCCTAAAATTGAAAACCATTTCAAATGAACTCTGAAAAGGTTGAAAGTTGGCATGGTATCATCATTTCATCCACATAGCATGGGCAAGAAAGTTGAGAGGGTTACGGCAAAAACTGGATGCACTTCGTGTACAAAACGGACAATCTCTTTCAAAGTATCAGGATTTCATACGGAAACTCGTCTGTTACAAATGGATTTCGTTTCTTAAAACTTATTTGAACTCCTGACTTTTGTGTGTTCAAAATGCACCATTCAAAGCCACATCATCATTTTTAATCCTTTCTGGCTTCATTTGTTATTTTTCATGCATTTACTAATTATTTTGAGCTATAAGACCCTAAAATTGAAAAGCATTTCAAATAAACTCTGAAAAGGTTGAAAGTTGGCATGGTATCATCATTTCATCCACATAGCATGTGCAATAAAGTTGAGAGGGTTACGGCAAAAACTGGATGCACTTCGTGTACAAAACGGACAATCTCTTTCAAAGTATCAGGATTTCATACGGAAACTCGTCTGTTACAAAGGGATTTAATTTTTTAAAACTTATTTGAACTCCTGACTTTTTGTGTGTTCAAAATGCACCATTCAAAGCCACATCATCATTTTTCAATCCTTTCTGACTTCATTTGTTACTTTTCATGCATTTACTAATTATTTTGAGCTATAAGACCCTAAAATTGAAAAGCATTTCAAATGAACTCTGAAAAGGTTGAAAGTTGGCATGGTATCATGATTTCATCCACATAGCATGTGCAATAAAGTTGAGAGGGTTACGGCAAAAACTGGATGCACTTCGTGTACAAAACGGACAATCTCTTTCAAAGTATCAGGATTTCATACGGAAACTCGTTTCTTACAAAGGGATTTCATTTTTTAAAACTTATTTGAACTCCTGACTTTTTGTGTGTTCAAAATGCACCATTCAAAGCCACATCATCATTTTTCAATCCTTTCTGACTTCATTTGTTATTTTTCATGCATTTACTAATTATTTTGAGCTATAAGACCCTAAAATTGAAAAGCATTTCAAATGAACTCTGAAAAGGTTGAAACTTGGCATGGTATCATCATTCCATCCACATAGCATGTGCAAGAAAGTTGAGAGGGTTACGGCAAAAACTGGATGCACTTCGTGTACAAAACGGACAATCTCTTTCAAAGTATCAGGATTTCATACGGAAACTCGTCTGTTACAAAGGGATTTCATTTTTTAAAACTTATTTGAACTCCTGACGTTTTGTGTGTTCAAAATGCACCATTCAAAGCCACATCATCATTTTTCAATCCTTTCTGACTTCATTTGTTATTTTTATGCATTTACTAATTATTTTGAGCTATAAGACGCTAAGATTGAAAAGCATTTCAAATGAACTCTTAAAAGGTTGAAAGTTGGCATGGTATCATCATTTCATCCACATAGCATGTGCAAGAAAGTTGAGAGGGTTACGGCAAAAACTGGATGCACTTCGTGTACAAAACGGACAATCTCTTTCAAAGTATCAAGATTTCATTGGGAAACTCGCTGTTACAAAGGGATTTCATTTTTTAAAACTTATTTGAACTCCTGAATTTTTGTGTGTTCAAAATGCACCATTCAAAGCCACATCATCATTTTTCAATCCTTTCTGACTTCATTTGTTATTTTTCATGCATTTACTAATTATTTTGAGCTATAAGACCTTAAAATTGAAAAGCACTTCAAATGAACTCTGAAAAGGTTGAAAGTTGGCATGGTACAATCATTTCATCCACATAGCATGTGCAATAAAGTTGAGAGGGTTACGGCAAAAACTGGATGCACTTCGTGTACAAAACGGACAATCTCTTTCAATGTATCAGGATTTCATACGGAAACTCGTCTGCGACAAAGGGATTTCATTTTTTAAAACTTATTTGAACTCTTGACTTTTTCTGTGTTCAAGATGCACCATTCAAAGCCACATCATCATTTTTCAATCCTTTCTGACTTTTTTTGTTATTTTTCATGCATTTACTAATTATTTTGAGCTATAAGACCCTAAGATTGGAAAGCATTTCAAATGAACTCTGAAAAGCTTGAAAGTTGGCATGGTATCATCATTTCATCCACATAGCATGTGCAAGAAAGTTGAGAGGGTTACGGCAAAAACTGGATGCACTTCGTGTACAAAACGGACAATCTCTTCCAAAGTATCAGGATTTCATAGGGAAACTCGCTGTTACAAAGGGATTTCATTTTTTAAAACTTATTTGAACTCCTGACTTTTTGTGTGTTCAAAATGCACCATTCAAAGCCACATCATCATTTTTCAATCCTTTCTGACTTCATTTGTTATTTTTATGCATTTACTAATTATTTTGAGCTATAAGACGCTAAGGTTGAAAAGCATTTCAAATGAACTCTTAAAAGGTTGAAAGTTGGCATGGTATCATCATTTCATCCACATAGCATGTGCAAGAAAGTTGAGAGGGTTACGGCAAAAACTGGATGCACTTCGTGTACAAAACGGACAATCTCTTTCAAAGTATCAAGATTTCATTGGGAAACTCGCTGTTACAAAGGGATTTCATTTTTTAAAACTTATTTGAACTCCTGAATTTTTGTGTGTTCAAAATGCACCATTCAAAGCCACATCATCATTTTTCAATCCTTTCTGACTTCATTTGTTATTTTTCATGCATTTACTAATTATTTTGAGCTATAAGACCTTAAAATTGAAAAGCACTTCAAATGAACTCTGAAAAGGTTGAAAGTTGGCATGGTACAATCATTTCATCCACATAGCATGTGCAATAAAGTTGAGAGGGTTACGGCAAAAACTGGATGCACTTCGTGTACAAAACGGACAATCTCTTTCAATGTATCAGGATTTCATACGGAAACTCGTCTGCGACAAAGGGATTTCATTTTTTAAAACTTATTTGAACTCTTGACTTTTTCTGTGTTCAAGATGCACCATTCAAAGCCACATCATCATTTTTCAATCCTTTCTGACTTTTTTTGTTATTTTTCATGCATTTACTAATTATTTTGAGCTATAAGACCCTAAGATTGGAAAGCATTT
Source organism: Aegilops tauschii subsp. strangulata (assembly GCF_002575655.3). Classification (NCBI taxonomy): domain Eukaryota; kingdom Viridiplantae; phylum Streptophyta; class Magnoliopsida; order Poales; family Poaceae; genus Aegilops; species Aegilops tauschii. The sequence goes on along the minus strand of NW_027333400.1, from coordinate 15,690 downwards.
CAAATGAACTCTGAAAAGCTTGAAAGTTGGCATGGTATCATCATTTCATCCACATAGCATGTGCAAGAAAGTTGAGAGGGTTACGGCAAAAACTGGATGCACTTCGTGTACAAAACGGACAATCTCTTCCAAAGTATCAGGATTTCATAGGGAAACTCGCTGTTACAAAGGGATTTCATTTTTTAAAACTTATTTGAACTCCTGACTTTTTGTGTGTTCAAAATGCACCATTCAAAGCCACATCATCATTTTTCAATCCTTTCTGACTTCATTTGTTATTTTTCATGCATTTACTAATTATTTTGAGCTATAAGATCCTAAAATTGAAAAGCATTTCAAATGAACTCTGAAAAGGTTGAAAGTTGGCATGGTATCATCATTCCATCCAAATAGCATGTGAAAGAAAGTTGAGAGGGTTACGGCAAAAACCGGATGCACTTCGTGTACAAAACGGACAATCTCTTTCAAAGTATCACGATTTCATACGGAAACTCGTCTGTTACAAAGGGATTTCATTTTTTAAAACTTATTTGAACTCCTGACTTTTTGTGTGTTCAAAATGCACCATTCAAAGCCACATCATCATTTTTCAATCCTTTCTGACTTCATTTGTTATTTTTCATGCATTTACTAATTATTTTGAGCTATAAGACCCTAAAATTGAAAAGCATTTCAAATGAACTCTAAAAAGGCTGAAAATTGGCATGGTATCATCATTCCATCCACCTAGCATGTGCAAGAAAGTTGAGAGGGTTACGGCAAAAACTGGATGCACTTCGTGTACAAAACGGACAATCTCTTTCAAAGTATCAGGATTTCATACGGAAACTCGTCTGTTACAAAGGGATTTAATTTTTTTAAACTTATTTGAACTCCTGACTTTTTGTGTGTTCAAAATGCACCATTCAAAGCCACATCATCATTTTTCAATCCTTTCTGACTTCATTTGTTATTTTTCATGCATTTACTAATTATTTTCAGCTATAAGACCCTAAAATTGAAAACCAATTCAAATGAACTCTGAAAAGGTTGAAAGTTGCAATGGTATCATCATTTCATCCACATAGCATGTGCAAGAAAGTTGAGAGGGTTACGGCAAAAACTGGATGCACTTCGTGTACAAAACGGACAATCTCTTCCAAAGTATCAGGATTTCATAGGGAAACTCGCTGTTACAAAGGGATTTCATTTTTTAAAACTTATTTGAACTCCTGACTTTTTGTGTGTTCAAAATGCACCATTCAAAGCCACATCATCATTTTTCAATCCTTTCTGACTTCATTTGTTATTTTTCATGCATTTACTAATTATTTTGAGCTATAAGATCCTAAAATTGAAAAGCATTTCAAATGAACTCTGAAAAGGTTGAAAGTTGGCATGGTATCATCATTCCATCCAAATAGCATGTGAAAGAAAGTTGAGAGGGTTACGGCAAAAACCGGATGCACTTCGTGTACAAAACGGACAATCTCTTTCAAAGTATCACGATTTCATACGGAAACTCGTCTGTTACAAAGGGATTTCATTTTTTAAAACTTATTTGAACTCCTGACTTTTTGTGTGTTCAAAATGCACCATTCAAAGCCACATCATCATTTTTCAATCCTTTCTGACTTCATTTGTTATTTTTCATGCATTTACTAATTATTTTGAGCTATAAGACCCTAAAATTGAAAAGCATTTCAAATGAACTCTAAAAAGGCTGAAAATTGGCATGGTATCATCATTCCATCCACCTAGCATGTGCAAGAAAGTTGAGAGGGTTACGGCAAAAACTGGATGCACTTCGTGTACAAAACGGACAATCTCTTTCAAAGTATCAGGATTTCATACGGAAACTCGTCTGTTACAAAGGGATTTAATTTTTTTAAACTTATTTGAACTCCTGACTTTTTGTGTGTTCAAAATGCACCATTCAAAGCCACATCATCATTTTTCAATCCTTTCTGACTTCATTTGTTATTTTTCATGCATTTACTAATTATTTTCAGCTATAAGACCCTAAAATTGAAAACCAATTCAAATGAACTCTGAAAAGGTTGAAAGTTGCAATGGTATCATCATTTCATCCACATAGCATGTGCAAGAAAGTTGAGAGGGTTACGGCAAAAACTGGATGCACTTCGTGTACAAAACGGACAATCTCTTTCAAAGTATCAGGATTTCATACGGAAACTCGTCTGTTACAAATGGATTTCGTTTCTTAAAACTTATTTGAACTCCTGACTTTCTGTGTGTTCAAAATGCACCATTCAAAGCCACATCATCATTTTTCAATCCTTTCTGGCTTCATTTGTTATTTTTCATGCATTTACTAATTATTTTGAGCTATAAGACCCTAAAATTGAAAAGCATTTCAAATAAACTCTGAAAAGGTTGAAAGTTGGCATGGTATCATCATTTCATCCACATAGCATGTGCAATAAAGTTGAGAGGGTGACGACAAAAACTGGATGCACTTCGTGTACAAAACGGACAATCTCTTTCAAAGTATCAGGATTTCATACGGAAACTCGTCTGTTACAAAGGGATTTAATTTTTTAAAACTTATTTGAACTCCTGACTTTTTGTGTGTTCAAAATGCACCATTCAAAGCACATCATCATTTTTCAATCCTTTCTGACTTCATTTGTTACTTTTCATGCATTTACTAATTATTTTGAGCTATAAGTCCCTAAAATTGAAAAGCATTTCAAATGAACTCTGAAAAGGTTGAAAGTTGGCATGGTATCATGATTTCATCCACATAGCATGTGCAATAAAGTTGAGAGGGTTACGGCAAAAACTGAATGCACTTCGTGTACAAAACGGACAATCTCTTTTCAAAGTATCAGGATTTCATACGGAAACTCGTCTCTTACAAAGGGATTTCATTTTTTTAAACTTATTTGAACTCCTGACTTTTTGTGTGTTCAAAATGCACAATTCAAAGCCACATCATCATTTTTCAATCCTTTCTGACTTCATTTGTTATTTTTCATGCATTTACTAATTATTTTGAGCTATAAGACCCTAAAATTGAAAAGCATTTCAAATGAACTCTGAAAAGGTTGAAAGTTGGCATGGTATCATCATTTCATCCACATAGCATGTGCAAGAAAGTTGAGAGGGTTACGGCAAAAACTGGATGCACTTCGTGTACAAAACGGACAATCTCTTTCAAAGTATCAGGATTTCATACGGAAACTCGTCTGTTACAAAGGGATTTCATTTTTTAAAACTTATTTCAACTCCTGACTTTTTGTGTGTTCAAAATGCACCTTTAAAAGCCACATCATCATTTTTCAATCCTTTCTCGCTTCATTTGTTATTTTTCATGCATTTACTAATTATTTTGAGTTATAAGACCCTAAAATTGAAAACCATTTCAAATGAACTCTGAAAAGGTTGAAAGTTGGCATGGTATCATCATTTCATCCACATAGCATGTGCAATAAAGTTGAGAGGGTTACGGCAAAAACTGGATGCACTTCGTGTGCAAAACGGACAATCGCTTTCAAAGTATCAGGATTTCATACGGAAACTCGTCTGTTACAAAGGGATTTCGTTTTTTAAAACTTATTTGAACTCCTGACTTTTTGTGTGTTTAAAATGCACCATTCAAAGCCACATCATCATTTTTCAATCCTTTCTGGCTTCATTTGTTATTTTTCATGCATTTACTAATTATTTTGACCTATAAGACCCTAAAATTGAAAAGCATTTCAAATAAACTCTGAAAAGGTTGAAAGTTGGCATGGTATCATCATTTCATACACATAGCATGTGCAATAAAGTTGAGAGGGTTACGGCAAAAACTGGATGCACTTCGTGTACAAAACGGACAATCTCTTCCAAAGTATCAGGATTTCATACGGAAACTCATTTGTTACAAAGGGATTTCGTTTTTTAAAACTTATTTGAACTCCTGACTTTTTGTGTGTTCAAAATGCACTATTCAAAGCCACATCATCATTTTTCAATCCTTTCTGACTTCATTTGTTATTTTTCATGCATTTACTAATTATTTTGAGCTATAAGACGCTAAGATTGAAAAGCATTTCAAATGAACTCTTAAAAGGTTGAAAGTTGGCATGGTATCATCATTTCATCCACATAGCATGTGCAAGAAAGTTGAGAGGGTTACGGCAAAAACTGGATGCACTTCGTGTACAAAACGAACAATCTCTTTCAAAGTATCAGGATTTCATAGGGAAACTCGCTGTTACAAAGGGATTTCATTTTTTAAAACTTATTTGAACTCCTGACTTTTTGTGTGTTCAAAATGCACCATTCAAAGCCACATCATCATTTTTCAATCCTTTCTGACTTCATTTGTTATTTTTCATGCATTTACTAATTATTTTGAGCTATAAGACCCTAAAATTGAAAAGCATTTCAAATGAACTCTGAAAAGGTTGAAAGTTGGCATGGTATCATCATTTCATCCACATAGCATGTGCAAGAAAGTTGAGAGGGTTACGGCAAAAACTGGATGCACTTCGTGTACAAAACGGACAATCTCTTTCAAAGTATCAGGATTTCATACGGAAACTCGTCTGTTACAAAGGGATTTCATTTTTTAACTTATTTGAACTCTTGACATTTTGTGTGTTCAAAATGCACCATTCAAAGCCACATCATCATTTTTCAATCCTTTCTGACTTTATTTGTTATTTTTCATGCATTTACTAATTATTTTGAGCTATAAGACCCTAAAATTGAAAAGCATTTCAAAGAAACTCTGAAAAGGTTGAAAGTTGGCATGGTATCATCATTTCATCCACATAGCATGTGCAAGAAAGTTGAGAGTGTTACGGCAAAAACTGGATGCACTTCGTGTACAAAACGGACAATCTGTTTCAAAGTATCAGGATTTCATACGGAAACTCGTCTGTTACAAAGGGATTTAATTTTTTAAAACTTATTTGAACTCCTGACTTTTTGCGTGTTCAAAATGCACCATTCAAAGCCACATCATCATTTTTCAATCCTTTCTCACTTCATTTGTTATTTTTCATGCATTTACTAATTATTTTGAGCTATAAGACCCTAAAATTGAAAAGCATTTCAAATGAACTCTGAAAAGGTTGAAAGTTGGCATGGTATCATCATTTCATCCACATAGCATGTGCAATAAAGTTGAGAGGGTTACGGCAAAAACAGGATGCACTTCGTGTACAAAATGGACAATCTCTTTCAAAGTATCAGGATTTCATACGGAAACTCGTCTGTTACAAAGGGATTTCATTTTTTAAAACTTATTTGAACTCCTGACTTTTTGTGTGTTCAAAATGCACCATTCAAAGCCACATCATCATTTTTCAATCCTTTCTGACTTCATTTGTTATTTTTCATGCATTTACTAATTATTTTGAGCTATAAGACGCTAAGATTGAAAAGCATTTCAAATGAACTCTTAAAAGGTTGAAACTTGGCATGGTATCATCATTTCATCCACATAGCATGTGCAAGAAAGTTGAGAGGGTTACGGCAAAAACTGGATGCACTTCGTGTACAAAACGGACAATCTCTTTCAAAGTATCAGGATTTCATATGGAAACTCGCTGTTACAAAGGGATTTCATTTTTTAAAACTTATTTGAACTCCTGACTTTTTGTGTGTTCAAAATGCACCATTCAAAGCCACATCATCATTTTTCAATCCTTTCTGACTTCATTTGTTATTTTTCATGCATTTAATAATTATTTTGAGCTATAAGACCCTAAAATTGAAAAGCATTTCAAATGAACTCTGAAAAGGTTGAAAGTTGGCATGGTACCATCATTTCATCCACATAGCATGTGCAAGAAAGTTGAGAGGGTTACGGCAAAAACTGGATGCACTTCGTGTACAAAACGGACAATCTTTTTCAAAGTATCAGGATTTCATACGGAAACTCGTCTGTTACAAAGGGATTTCATTTTTTAACTTATTTGAACTCTTGACATTTTGTGTGTTCAAAATGCACCATTCAAAGCCACATCATCATTTTTCAATCCTTTCGGACTTTATTTGTTATTTTTCATGCATTTACTAATTATTTTGAGCTATAAGACCCTAAAATTGAAAAGCATTTCAAATAAACTCAGAAAAGGTTGAAAGTTGGCATGGTATCATCATTTCATCCACATAGCATGTGCAATAAAGTTGAGAGGGTTACGGCAAAAACTGGATGCACTTCGTGTGCAAAACGGACAATCTCTTTCAAAGTATCAGGATTCCATACGGAAACTCGTCTGTTACAAAGGGATTTCGTTTTTTAAAACTTATTTGAACTCCTGACTTTTTGTGTGTTCAAAATGCACCATTCAAAGCCACATCATCATTTTTCAATCCTTTCTGGCTTCATTTGTTATTTTTCATGCATTTACTAATTATTTTGAGCTATAAGACCCTAAAATTGAAAAGCATTTCAAATGAACTCTGAAAAGGTTGAAAGTTGGCATGGTATCATCATTTCATCCACATAGCATGTGCAATAAAGTTGAGAGGGTTACGACAAAAACTGGATGCACTTCGTGTACAAAACGGACAATCTCTTTCAAAGTACCAGGATTTCATACGGAAACTCGTCTGTTACAAAGGGATATCATTTTTTAAAACTTATTTGAACTCCTGACTTTTTGTGTGTTCAAAATGCTCCATTCAAAGCCACATCATCATTTTTCAATCCTTTCTGACTTTATTTGTTATTTTTCATGCATTTACTAATTATTTTGAGCTATAAGACCCTAAAATTGAAAAGCATTTCAAATAAACTCAGAAAAGGTTGAAAGTTGGCATGGTATCATCATTTCATCCACATAGCATGTGCAATAAAGTTGAGAGGGTTACGGCAAAAACTGGATGCACTTCGTGTGCAAAACGGACAATCTCTTTTAAAGTATCAGGATTTCATCCGGAAACTCGTCTGTTACAAAGGGATTTCGTTTTTTAAAACTTATTTGAACTCCTGACTTTTTGTGTGTTCAAAATGCACCATTCAAAGCCACATCATCATTTTTCAATCCTTTCTGGCTTCATTTGTTATTTTTCATGCATTTACTAATTATTTTGAGCTATAAGACCCTAAAATTGAAAAGCATTTCAAATGAACTCTGAAAAGGTTGAAAGTTGGCATGGTATCATCATTTCATCCACATAGCATGTGCAATAAAGTTGAGAGGGTTACGGCAAAAACTGGATGCACTTCGTGTACAAAACGGACAATCTCTTTCAAAGTATCAGGATTTCATACGGAAACTCGTCTCTTACAAAGGGATATCATTTTTTAAAACTTATTTGAACTCCTGACTTTTTGTGTGTTCAAAATGCACCATTCAAAGCCACATCACCATTTTTCAATCCTTTCTGACTTCATTTGTTATTTTTCATGCATTTACTAATTATTTTGAGCTATAAGACCCTAAAATTGAAAAGCTTTTCAAATGAACTCTGAAAAGGTTGAAAGTTGGCATGGTATCATCATTCCATCCACATAGCATGTGCAAGAAAGTTGAGAGAGTTACGGCAAAAACTGGATGCACTTCGTGTACAAAACGGACAATCTCTTTCAAAGTATCAGGATTTCATATGGAAACTCGCTGTTACAAAGGGATTTCATTTTTTAAAACTTATTTGAACTCCTGACTTTTTGTGTGTTCAAAATGCACCATTCAAAGCCACATCATCATTTTTCAATCCTTTCTGACTTCATTTGTTATTTTTCATGCATTTGCTAATTATTTTGAGCAATAAGACCCTAAAATTGAAAAGCATTTCAAATGAACACTGAAAAGGTTGAAAGTTGGCATGGTATCATCATTTCATCCACATAGCATGTGCAAGAAAGTTGAGAGGGTTACGGCAAAAACTGGATGCACTTCGTGTACAAGACGGACAATCTCTTTCAAAGTATCAGGATTTCATACGGAAACTCGTCTGTTACGAAGGGATTTCATTTTTTAAAACTTATTTGAACTCCTGACTTTTTGTGTGTTCAAAATGCACCTTTAAAAGCCACATCGTCATTTTTCAATCCTTTCTCGCCTCATTTGTTATTTTTCATGCATTTATTAATTATTTTGAGTTATAAGAACCTAAAATTGAAAACCATTTCAAATGAACTCTGAAAAGGTTGAAAGTTGGCATGGTATCATCATTTCATCCACATAGCATGTGCAAGAAAGTTGAGAGGGTTACGGCAAAAACTGGATGCACTTCGTGTACAAAACGGACAATCTCTTTCAAAGTATCAGGATTTCATACGGAAACTCGTCTGTTACAAATGGATTTCATTTCTTAAAACTTATTTGAACTCCTAACTTTTTGTGTGTTCAAAATGCACCATTCAAAGCCACATCATCATTTTTCAATCCTTTCTGGCTTCATTTGTTATTTTTCATGCATTTACTAATTATTTTGAGCTATAAGACCCTAAAATTGAAAAGCATTTCAATTAAACTCTGAAAAGGTTGAAAGCTGGCATGGTATCATCATTTCATCCACATAGCATGTGCAATAAAGTTGAGAGGGTTACGGCAAAAACTGGATGCACCTCGTGTACAAAACGGACAATCTCTTTCAAAGTATCAGGATTTCATACGGAAACTCGTCTCTTACAAAGGGAATTCATTTTTTAAAACTTATTTGAACTCCTGACTTTTTGTGTGTTCAAAATGCACCATTCAAAGCCACATCATCATTTTTCAATCCTTTCTGACTTCATTTGTTACTTTTCATGCATTTACTAATTATTTTGAGCTATAAGACCCTAAAATTGAAAAGCATTTCAAATGAACTCTGAAAAGGTTGAAAGTTGGCATGGTATCATGATTTCATCCACATAGCATGTGCAATAAAGTTGAGAGGGTTACGGCAAAAACTGGATGCACTTCGTGTACAAAACGGACAATCTCTTTCAAAGTATCAGGATTTCAAACGGAAACTCGTCTCTTACAAAGGGATTTCATTTTTTAAAACATATTTGAACTCCTGACTTTTCGTGTGTTCAAAATGCACCATTCAAAGCCACACCATCATTTTTCAATCCTTTCTGACTTCATTTGTTATTTTTCATGCATTTACTAATTATTTTGACATATAAGACCCTAAAATTGAAAAGCATTTCAAATGAACTCTGAAAAGGTTGAAAGTTGGCATGGTATCATCATTTCATCCACATAGCATGCGCAATAAAGTTGAGAGGGTTACGGCAAAAACTGGTGCACTTCGTGTACAAAACGGACAATCTCTTTCAAAGTATCAGGATTTCATACGGAAACTCGTCTGTTACAAAGGGATATCATTTTTTAAAACTTATTTGAACTCCTGACTTTTTGTGTGTTCAAAATGCACCTTTAAAAGCCACATCATCATTTTTCAATCCTTTCTCGCTTCATTTGTTATTTTTCATGCATTTACTAATTATTTTGAGTTATAAGACCCTAAATTGAAAAGCATTTCAAATGAACTCTGAAAAGGCTGAAAGTTGGCATGGTATCATCATTCCATCCACATAGCATGTGCAAGAAAGTTGAGAGGGTTACGGCAAAAACTGGATGCACTTCGTCTACAAAACGGACAATCTCTTTCAAAGTATCAGGATTTCATACGGAAACTCGTCTGTTACAAAGGGATATCATTTTTTAAAACTTATTTGAACTCCTGACTTTTTGTGTGTTCAAAATGCACCATTCAAAGCCACATCATCATTTTTCAATCCTTTCTGACTTCATTTGTTACTTTTCATGCATTTACTAATTATTTTGAGCTATAAGACCCTAAAATTGAAAAGCATTTCAAATGAACTCTGAAAAGGTTGAAAGTTAGCATGGTATCATCATTTCATCCACATAGCATGTGCAAGAAGTTGAGAGGGTTACGGCAAAAACTGGATGCACTTCGTGTACAAAACGGACAATCTCTTTCAAAGTATCAGGATTTCATACGGAACTCGTCTGTTACAAAGCGATTTCATTTTTTTAAACTTATCTGAACTCCTGACTTTTGTGTGTTCAAAATGCACCTTTAAAAGCCACATCATCATTTTTCAATCCTTTCTCGCTTCATTTGTTATTTTTCATGCATTTACTAATTATTTTGAGTTATAAGACCCTAAAATTGAAAACCATTTCAAATGAACTCTGAAAAGGTTGAAAGTTGGCATGGTATCATCATTTCATCCACATAGCATGTGCAATAAAGTTGAGAGGGTTACGGCAAAAACTGGATGCACTTCGTGTGCAAAACGGACAATCTCTTTCAAAGTATCAGGATTTCATACGGAAACTCGTCTGTTACAAAGGGATTTCGTTTTTTAAAACTTATTTGAACTCCTGACTTTTTGTGTGTTCAAAATGCACCATTCAAAGCCACATCATCATTTTTCAATCCTTTCTGGCTTCATTTGTTATTTTTCATGCATTTACTAATTATTTTGAGCTATAAGACCCTCAAATTGAAAAGCATTTCAAATGAACTCTGAAAAGGTTGAAAGTTGGCATGGTATCATCATTTCATCCACATAGCATGTGCAATAAAGTTGAGAGGGTTACGACAAAAACTGGATGCACTTCGTGTACAAAACGGACAATCTCTTTCAAAGTACCAGGATTTCATACGGAAACTCATCTGTTACAAAGGGATTTCGTTTTTTAAAACTTATTTGAACTCCTGACTTTTTGTGTGTTCAAAATGCACCATTCAAAGCCACATCATCATTTTTCAATCCTTTCTGACTTCATTTGTTATTTTTCATGCATTTACTAATTATTTTGAGCTATAAGACCCTAAAATTGAAAAGCATTTCAAATGAACTCTGAAAAGGCTGAAGTTGGCATGGTATCATCATTCCATCCACATAGCATGTGCAAGAAAGTTGAGAGGGTTACGGCAAAAACTGGATGCACTTCGTGTACAAAACGGACAATCTCTTTCAAAGTATCAGGATTTCATATGGAAACTCGCTGTTACAAAGGGAATTCATTTTTTAAAACTTATTTGAACTCCTGACTTTTTATGTGTTCAAAATGCACCATTCAAAGCCACATCATCATTTTTCAATCCTTTCTGACTTCATTTGTTATTTTTCATGCATTTACTAATTATTTTGAGCTATAAGACCCTAAAATTGAAAAGCATTTCAAATGAACTCTGAAAAGGTTGAAAGTTAGCATGGTATCATCATTTCATCCACATAGCATGTGCAAGAAAGTTGAGAGGGTTACGGCAAAAACTGGATGCACTTCGTGTACAAAACGGACAATCTCTTTCAAAGTATCAGGATTTCATACGGAAACTCGTCTGTTACAAAGGGATTTCATTTTTTTAAACTTATTTGAACTCCTGACTTTTGTGTGTTCAAAATGCACCTTTAAAAGCCACATCATCATTTTTCAATCCTTTCTCGCTTCATTTGTTATTTTTCATGCATTTACTAATTATTTTGAGTTATAAGACCCTAAAATTGAAAACCATTTCAAATGAACTCTGAAAAGGTTGAAAGTTGGCATGGTATCATCATTTCATCCACATAGCATTTGCAATAAAGTTGAGAGGGTTACGGAAAAAACTGGATGCACTTCGTGTGCAAAACGGACAATCTCTTTCAAAGTATCAGGATTTCATACGGAAACTCGTCTCTTACAAAGGGATTTCGTTTTTTAAAACTTATTTGAACTGCTGACTTTTTATGTGTTCAAAATGCACCATTCAAAGCCACATCATCATTTTTCAATCCTTTCTGGCTTCATTTGTTATTTTTCATGCATTTACTAATTATTTTGAGCTATAAGACCCTAAAATTGAAAGGCATTTCAAATGAACTCTGAAAAGGTTGAAAGTTGGCATGGTATCATCATTTCATCCACATAGCATGTGCAATAAAGTTGAGAGGGTTACGGCAAAAACTGGATGCACTTCGTGTACAAAACGGACAATCTCTTTCAAAGTACCAGGATTTCATACGGAAACTCGTCTGTTACAAAGGGATTTCGTTTTTTAAAACTTATTTGAACTCCTGACTTTTTGTTTGTTCAAAATGCACCATTCAAAGCCACATCATCATTTTTCAATCCTTTCTGGCTTCATTTGTTATTTTTCATGCATTTACTAATTATTTTGAGCTATAAGACCCTAAAATTGAAAAGCATTTCAATTAAACTCTGAAAAGGTTGAAAGTTGGCATGGTATCATCATTCCATCCACATAGCATGTGCAAGAAAGTTGAGAGGGTTACGGCAAAAACTGGATGCACTTCGTGTACAAAACGGACAATCTCTTTCAAAGTATCAGGATTTCATACAGAAACTCGTCTGTTACAAAGGGATTTAATTTTTTTAAACTTATTTGAACTCCTGACTTTTTGTGTGTTCAAAATGCACCATTCAAAGCCACATCATCATTTTTCAATCCTTTCTGACTTCATTTGTTATTTTTCATGCATTTACTAATTATTTTGAGCAATAAGACCCTAAAATTGAAAAGCATTTCAAATGAACTCTGAAAAGGTTGAAAGTTGGCATGGTATCATCATTTCATCCACATAGCATGTGCAAGAAAGTTGAGAGGGTTACGGCAAAAACTGGATGCACTTCGTGTACAAGACGGACAATCTCTTTCAAAGTATCAGGATTTCATACGGAAACTCGTCTGTTACAAAGAGATTTCATTTTTTTAAACTTATTTGAACTCCTAACTTTTTGTGTGTTCAAAATGCACCTTTAAAAGCCACATCGTCATTTTTCAATCCTTTCTCGCCTCATTTGTTATTTTTCATGCATTTACTAATTATTTTGAGTTATAAGACCCTAAAATTGAAAACCATTTCAAATGAACTCTGAAAAGGTTAAAAGTTGGCATGGTATCATCATTTCATCCACATAGCATGTGCAAGAAAGTTGAGAGGGTTACGGCAAAAACTGGATGCACTTCGTGTACAAAACGGACAATCTCTTTCAAAGTATCAGGATTTCATACGGAAACTCGTCTGTTACAAATGGATTTCGTTTCTTAAAACTTATTTGAACTCCTGACTTTTTGTGTGTTCAAAATGCACCATTCAAAGCCACATCATCATTTTTCAATCCTTTCTGGCTTCATTTGTTATTTTTCATGCATTTACTAATTATTTTGAGCTATAAGACCCTAAAATTGAAAAGCATTTCAATTAAACTCTGAAAAGGTTGAAAGCTGGCATGGTATCATCATTTCATCCACATAGCATGTGCAATAAAGTTGAGAGGGTTACGCTAAAAACTGGATGCACTTCGTGTACAAAACGGACAATCTCTTTCAAAGTATCAGGATTTCATACGGAAACACGTCTGTTACAAAGGGATTTCATTTTTTAAAACTTATTTGAACTCCTGACTTTTTGTGTGTTCAAAATGCACCATTCAAAGCCACATCATCATTTTTCAATCCTTTCTGACTTCATTTGTTATTTTTCATGCATTTACTAATTATTTTGAGTTATAAGACCCTAAAATTGAAAACCATTTCAAATGAACTCTGAAAAGGTTGAAAGTTGGCATGGTATCATCATTTCATCCACATAGCATGTGCAATAAAGTTGAGAGGGTTACGGCAAAAACTGGATGCACTTCGTGTGCAAAACGGACAATCTCTTTCAAAGTATCAGGATTTCATACGGAAACTCGTCTGTTACAAAGGGATTTCGTTTTTTAAAACTTATTTGAACTCCTGACTTTTTGTGTGTTCAAAATGCACCATTCAAAGCCACATCATCATTTTCAATCCTTTATGACTTCATTTGTTATTTTTCATGCATTTACTAATTATTTTGAGCTATAAGACCCTAAAATTGAAAAGCATTTCAAATGAACTCTGAAAAGGTTGGAGGTTGGCATGGTATCATCATTTCATCCACATAGCATGTGCAAGAAAGTTGAGAGGGTTACGGCAAAAACTGGACGCACTTCGTGTGCAAAACGGACAATCTCTTTCAAAGTATCAGGATTTCATACGGAAACTCGTCTGTTACAAAGGGATTTCGTTTTTTAAAACTTATTTGAACTCCTGACTTTTTGTGTGTTCAAAATGCACCATTCAAAGCCACATCATCATTTTTCAATCCTTTCTGGCTTCATTTGTTATTTTTCATGCATTTACTAATTATTTTGAGCTATAAGACCCTAAAATTGAAAAGCATTTCAAATGAACTCTGAAAAGGTTGAAAGTTGGCATGGTATCATCATTTCATCCACATGGCATGTGCAATAAAGTTGAGAGGGTTACGGCAAAAACTGGATGCACTTCGTGTGCAAAACGGACAATCTCTTTCAAAGTATCAGGATTTCATACGGAAACTCGTCTGTTACAAAGGGATTTCGTTTTTTAAAACTTATTTGAACTCCTGACTTTTTGTGTGTTCAAAATGCACCATTCAAAGCCACATCATCATTTTTCAATCCTTTCTGGCTTCATTTGTTATTTTTCATGCATTTACTAATTATTTTGAGCTATAAGACCCTAAAATTGAAAAGCATTTCAAATGAACTCTGAAAAGGTTGAAAGTTGGCATGGTATCATCATTTCATCCACATAGCATGTGCAATAAAGTTGAGAGGGTTACGACAAAAACTGGATGCACTTCGTGTACAAAACGGACAATCTCTTTCAAAGTATCAGGATTTCATACGGAAACTCGTCTGTTACAAAGGGATTTCATTTTTTAAAACTTATTTGAACTCCTGACTTTTTGTGTGTTCAAAATGCACCATTCAAAGCCACATCATCATTTTTCAATCCTTTCTGACTTCATTTGTTACTTTTCATGCATTTACTAATTATTTTGAGCTATAAGACCCTAAAATTGAAAAGCATTTCAAATGAACTCTGAAAAGGTTGAAAGTTGGCATGGTATCATGATTTCATCCACATAGCATGTGCAATAAAGTTGAGAGGGTTACGGCAAAAACTGGATGCACTTCGTGTACAAAACGGACAATCTCTTTCAGAGTATCAGGATTTCAAACGGAAACTCGTCTCTTACAAAGCGATTTCATTTTTTAAAACTTATTTGAACTCCTGACTTTTCGTGTGTTCAAAATGCACCATTCAAAGCCACATCATCATTTTTCAATCCTTTCTCGCTTCATTTGTTATTTTTCATGCATTTACTAATTATTTTGAGCTATAAGACCCTAAAATTGAAAACCATTTCAAATGAACTCTGAAGAGGTTGAAAGTTGGCATGGTATCATCATTCCATCCACATAGCATGTGCAAGAAAGTTGAGAGGGTTACGGCAAAAACTGGATGCACTTCGTGTACAAACCGGACAATATCTTTCAAAGTATCAGGATTTCATATGGAAACTCGCTGTTACAAAGGGATTTCATTTTTTAAAACTTATTTGAACTCCTGACTTTTTGTGTGTTCAAAATGCACCATTCAAAGCCACATCATCATTTTTCAATCCTTTCTGGCTTCATTTGTTATTTTTCATGCATTTACTAATTATTTTGAGCTATAAGACCTAAAATTGAAAAGCATTTCAAATGAACTCTGAAAAGGTTGAAAGTTAGCATGGTATCATCATTTCATCCACATAGCATGTGCAAGAAAGTTGAGAGGGTTACGGCAAAAACTGGATGCACTTCGTGTACAAAACGGACAATCTCTTTCAAAGTATCAGGATTTCATATGGAAACTCGCTGTTACAAAGGGATTTCATTTTTTAAAACTTATTTGAACTCCTGACTT
>NW_027333397.1:0-32745 GCF_002575655.3 Aegilops tauschii subsp. strangulata | reverse complement strand
TTCATGCATTTACTAATTATTTTGAGCTATAAGACCGTAAAATTGAAAAGCATTTCAAATGAACTCTGAAAAGGTTGAAAGTTGGCATGATATCATCATTTCATCCACATAGCATGTGCAAGAATGTTGAGAGGGTTACGGCAAAAACTGGATGCACTTCGTGTACAAAACGGACAATCTCTTTCAAAGTATCAGGATTTCATCCGGAAACTCGTCTGTTACGAAGGGATTTCATTTTTTAAAACTTATTTGAACTCCTGACTTTTTGTGTGTTCAAAATGCACCATTCAAAGCCACATCATCATTTTTCAATCCTTTCTTACTTCATTTGTTATTTTTCATGCATTTACTAATTATTTTGAGCTATAAGACCCTAAAATTGAAAAGCATTTCAAATGAACTCTTAAAAGGTTGAAAGTTGGCATGATATCATCATTTCATCCACATAGCATATGCAACAAAGTTGAGAGGGTTACGGCAAAAACTGGATGCACTTCGTGTACAACACGGACAATCTCTTTCAAAGTATCAGGATTTCATCCGGAAACTCGTCTGTTACAAAGGGATTTCATTTTTTAAAACTTATTTGAACTACTGACTTTTTGTGTGTTCAAAATGCACCATTCAAAGCCTGATCATCATTTTTCAATCCTTTCTGACTTCATTTGTTATTTTTCATGCATTTACTAATTATTTTGAGCTATAAGACCCTAAAATTGAAAAGCATTTCAAATGAACTCTTAAAAGGTTGAAAGTTGGCATAATATCATCATTTCATCCACATAGCATGTGCAAGAAAGTTGAGAGGGTTACGGCAAAAACTGGATGCACTTCGTGTACAAAACGGACAATCTCTTTCAAAGTATTAGAATTTCATCCGGAAACTCGTCTGTTACAAAGGGATTTCATTTTTTAAAACTTATTTGAACTCCTGACTTTTTATGTGTTCAAAATGCACCATTCAAAGCTACATCATCATTTTTCAATCCTTTCTGACTTCATTTGTTATTTTTCATGCATTTACTAATTATTTTAAGCTATAAGACCCTAAAATTGAAAAGCATTTCAAATGAACTCTGAAAAGGTTGAAAGTTGGCATGATATCATCATTTCATCCACATAGCATGTGCAAGAAAGTTGAGAGGGTTACGACAAAAACTGGATGCACTTCGTGTACAAAACGGACAATGTCTTTCAAAGTATCAGGATTTCATCCGGAAACGCGTCTGTTACAAAGGGATTTCATTTTTTTTAACTTATTTAAACTACTGACTTTTTGTGTGTTCAAAATGCACCATTCAAAGCCACATCATCATTTTTCAATCCTTTCTGACTTCATTTGTTATTTTTCATGCATTTACTAATTATTTTGAGCTATAAGACCGTAAAATTGAAAAGCATTTCAAATGAACTCTTAAAAGGTTGAAAGTTGGCATAATATCATCATTTCATCCACATACCATGTGCAAGAAAGTTGAGAGGGTTACGACAAAAACTGGATGCACTTCGTGTACAAAACGGACAATCTCTTTCAAAGTATCAGGATCTCATCCGGAAACTCGTCTGTTACAAAGGGATTTCATTTTTTAAAACTTATTTGAACTCCTGACTTTTTGTGTGTTCAAAATGCACCATTCAAAGCCACATCATCATTTTTCAATCCTTTCTGACTTCATTTGTTATTTTTCATGCATTTACTAATTATTTTGAGCTATAAGACCGTAAAATTGAAAAGCATTTCAAATGAACTCTGAAAAGGTTGAAAGTTGGCATGATATCATCATTTCATCCACATAGCATGTGCAAGAATGTTGAGAGGGTTACGGCAAAAACTGGTTGCACTTCGTGTACAAAACGGACAATCTCTTTCAAAGTATCAGGATTTCATCCGGAAACTCGTCTGTTACGAAGGGATTTCATTTTTTAAAACTTATTTGAACTCCTGACTTTTTGTGTGTTCAAAATGCACCATTCAAAGCCACATCATCATTTTTCAATCCTTTCTGACTTCATTTGTTATTTTTGATGCATTTACTAATTATTTTGAGCTATAAGACCGTAAAATTGAAAAGCATTTCAAATGAACTCTGAAAAGGTTGAAAGTTGGCATGATATCATCATTTCATCCACGTAGCATGTGCAAGAATGTTGAGAGGGTTACGGCAAAAACTGGATGCACTTCGTGTACAAAACGGACAATCTCTTTCAAAGTATCAGGATCTCATCCGGAAACTCGTCTGTTACAAAGGGATTTCATTTTTTTAAACTTATTTGAACTACTGACTTTTTGTGTGTTCAAAATGCACCATTCAAAGCCACATCATCATTTTTCAATCCTTTCTGACTTCATTTGTTATTTTTCATGCATTTACTAATTATTTTGAGCTATAAGACCGTAAAATTGAAAAGCATTTCAAATGAACTCTGAAAAGGTTGAAAGTTGGCATGATATCATCATTTCATCCACATAGCATGTGCAAGAATGTTGAGAGGGTTACGGCAAAAACTGGATGCACTTCGTGTACAAAACGGACAATCTCTTTCAAAGTATCAG
Source organism: Aegilops tauschii subsp. strangulata (assembly GCF_002575655.3). Taxonomy (NCBI): domain Eukaryota; kingdom Viridiplantae; phylum Streptophyta; class Magnoliopsida; order Poales; family Poaceae; genus Aegilops; species Aegilops tauschii. The sequence continues at coordinate 30,191 of NW_027333397.1, read as the reverse complement.
GATTTCATCCGGAAACTCGTCTGTTACGAAGGGATTTCATTTTTTAAAACTTATTTGAACTCCTGACTTTTTGTGTTTTCAAAATGCACCATTCAAAGCCACATCATCATTTTTCAATCCTTTCTTACTTCATTTGTTATTTTTCATGCATTTACTAATTATTTTGAGCTATAAGACCCTAAAATTGAAAAGCATTTCAAATGAACTCTTAAAAGGTTGAAAGTTGGCATGATATCATCATTTCATCCACATAGCATGTGCAAGAAAGTTGAGAGGGTTACGGCAAAAACTGGATGCACTTCGTGTACAACACGGACAATCTCTTTCAAAGTATCAGGATTTCATCCGGAAACTCGTCTGTTACAACGGGATTTCATTTTTTAAAACTTATTTGAACTACTGACTTTTTGTGTGTTCAAAATGCACCATTCAAAGCCTGATCATCATTTTTCAATCCTTTCTGACTTCATTTGTTATTTTTCATGCATTTACTAATTATTTTGAGCTATAAGACCCTAAAATTGAAAAGCATTTCAAATGAACTCTTAAAAGGTTGAAAGTTGGCATAATATCATCATTTCATCCACATAGCATGTGCAAGAAAGTTGAGAGGGTTACGGCAAAAACTGGATGCACTTCGTGTACAAAACGGACAATCTCTTTCAAAGTATTAGAATTTCATCCGGAAACTCGTCTGTTACAAAGGGATTTCATTTTTTTAAACTTATTTGAACTCCTGACTTTTTGTGTGTTCAAAATGCACCATTCAAAGCCACATCATCATTTTTCAATCCTTTCTGACTTCATTTGTTATTTTTCATGCATTTACTAATTATTTTGAGCTATAAGACCCTAAAATTGAAAAGCATTTCAAATGAACTCTGAAAAGGTTGAAAGTTGGCATGATATCATCATTTCATCCACATAGCGTGTGCAAGAAAGTTGAGAGGGTTACGGCAAAAACTGGATGCACTTCGTGTACAAAACGGACAATCTCTTTCAAACTATCAGGATCTCATCCGGAAACTCGTCTGTTACAAAGGGATTTCATTTTTTAAAACTTATTTGAACTCCTGACTTTTTATGTGTTCAAAATGCACCATTCAAAGCCACATCATCAATTTTCAATCCTTTCTGACTTCATTTGTTATTTTTCATGCATTTACTAATTATTTTGAGCTATAAGACCCTAAAATTGAAAAGCATTTCAAATGAACTCTGAAAAGGTTGAAAGTTGGCATGATATCATCATTTCATCCACATAGCATGTGCAAGAAAGTTGAGAGGGTTACGGCAAAAACTGGATGCACTTCGTGTACAAAACGGACAATCTCTTTCAAAGTATCAGGATCTCATCCGGAAACTCGTCTGTTACAAAGGGATTTCATTTTTTAAAAACTATTTGAACTACTGACTTTTTGTGTGTTCAAAATGCACCATTCAAAGCCAGATCATCATTTTTCAATCCTTTCTGACTTCATTTGTTATTTTTCATGCATTTACTAATTATTTTGAGCTATAAGACCCTAAAATTGAAAAGCATTTCAAATGAACTCTTAAAAGGTTGAAAGTTGGCATAATATCATCATTTCATCCACATAGCATGTGCAAGAAAGTTGAGAGGGTTAGGGCAAAAACTGGATGCACTTCGTGTACAAAACGGACAATCTCTTTCAAAGTATCAGGATCTCATCCGGAAACTCGTCTGTTACAAAGGGATTTCATTTTTTAAAACTTATTTGAACTCCTGACTTTTTATGTGTTCAAAATGCACCATTCAAAGCCACATCATCATTTTTCAATCCTTTCTGACTTCATTTGTTATTTTTCATGCATTTACTAATTATTTTGAGCTATAAGACCCTAAAATTGAAAAGCATTTCAAATGAACTCTGAAAAGGTTGAAAGTTGGCATGATATCATCATTTCATCCACATAGCATGTGCAAGAAAGTTGAGAGGGTTACGGCAAAAACTGGATGCACTTCGTGTACAAAACGGACAATCTCTTTCAAAGTATCAGGATTTCATCCGGAAACTCGTCTGTTACAAAGGGATTTCATTTTTAAAACTTATTTGAACTACTCACTTTTTGTGTGTTCAAAATGCACCATTCAAAGCCACATCATCATTTTTCAATCCTTTCTGACTTCATTTGTTATTTGTCATGCATTTACTAATTATTTTTAGCTATAAGACCCTAAAATTGAAAAGCATTTCAAATGAACTCTGAAAGGTTGAAAGTTGGCATGATATCATCATTTCATCCACATAGCATGTGCAAGAAAGTTGAGAGGGTTACGGCAAAAACTGGATGCACTTCGTGTACAAAACGGACAATCTCTTTCAAAGTATCAGGATTTCATCCGGAAACTCGTCTGTTACAAAGGGATTTCATTTTTAAAACTTATTTGAACTACTTAATTTTTGTGTGTTCAAAATGCACCATTCAAAGCCACATCATCATTTTTCAATCCTTTCTGACTTAATTTGTTATTTTTCATGCATTTATTAATTATTTTGAGCTATAAGACCCTAAAATTGAAAAGCATTTCAAATGAACTCTTAAAAGGTTGAAAGTTGGCATGATATCATCATTTCATCCACATAGCATGTGCAAGAGAGTTGAGAGGGTTACGGCAAAAACTGGATGCACTTCGTGTACAAAACGGAAAATCTCTTTCAAAGTATCAGGATCTCATCCGGAAACTCGTCTGTTACAAAGGGATTTAATTTTTTAAAACTTATTTGAACTCCTGACTTTTTATGTGTTCAAAATGCACCATTCAAAGCCACATCATCATTTTTCAATCCTTTCTGACTTCATTTGTTATTTTTCATGCATTTACTAATTATTTTGAGCTATAAGACCCTAAAATTGAAAAGCATTTCAAATCAACTCTGAAAAGGTTGAAAGTTGGCATGATATCATCATTTCATCCACATAGCATGTGCAAGAAAGTTGAGAGGGTTACGGAAAAAACTGGATGCACTTCGTGTACAAAACGGACAATCTCTTTCAAAGTATCAGGATTTCATCCGGAAACTCGTCTGTTACAAAGGGATTTCATATTTTAAAACTTATTTGAACTACTGACTTTTTGTGTGTTCAAAATGCACCATTCAAAGCCACATCATCATTTTTCAATCCTTTCTGACTTCATTTGTTATTTGTCATGCATTTACTAATTATTTTTAGCTATAAGACCCTAAAATTGAAAAGCATTTCAAATGAACTCTGAAAGGTTGAAAGTTGGCATGATATCATCATTTCATCCACATAGCATGTGCAAGAAAGTTGAGAGGGTTACGGCAAAAACTGGATGCACTTCGTGTACAAAACGGACAATCTCTTTCAAAGTATCAGGATTTCATCCGGAAACTCGTCTGTTACAAAGGGATTTCATTTTTAAAACTTATTTGAACTACTGAATTTTTGTGTGTTCAAAATGCACCATTCAAAGCCACATCATCATTTTTCAATCCTTTCTGACTTAATTTGTTATTTTTCATGCATTTATTAATTATTTTGAGCTATAAGACCCTAAAATTGAAAAGCATTTCAAATGAACTCTTAAAAGGTTGAAAGTTCGCATGATATCATCATTTCATCCACATAGCATGTGCAAGAGAGTTGAGAGGGTTACGGCAAAAACTGGATGCACTTCGTGTACAAAACGGACAATCTCTTTCAAAGTATCAAGATTTCATCCGGAAACTCGTCTGTTACAAAGGGATTTCATTTTTTAAAACTTATTTGAACTCCTGACTTTTTGTGTGTTCAAAATGCACCATTCAAAGCCACATCATCATTTTTCAATCCTTTCTGACTTCATTTGTTATTTTTCATGCATTTACTAATTATTTTGAGCTATAAGGCCCTAAAATTGAAAAGCATTTCAAATGAACTCTTAAAAGGCTGAAAGTTGGCATAATATCATGATTTCATCCACATAGCATGTGCAAGAAAGTTGAGAGGGTTACGGCAAAAACTGGATGCACTTCGTGTACAAAACGGACAATATCTTTCAAAGTATCAGGATTTCATCCGGAAACTCGTCTGTTACGAAGGGATTTCATTTTTTAAAACTTATTTGAACTCCTGACTTTTTGTGTGTTCAAAATGCACCATTCAAAGCCACATCATCATTTTCAATCCTTTCTGACTTCATTTGTTATTTTTGATGCATTTACTAATTATTTTGAGCTATAAGACCGTAAAATTGAAAAGCATTTCAAATGAACTCTGAAAAGGTTGAAAGTTGGCATGATATCATCATTTCATCCACATAGCATGTGCAAGAAAGTTGAGAGGGCTACGGCAAAAACTGGATGCACTTCGTGTACAAAACGGACAATCTCTTTCAAAGTATCAGGATCTCATCCGGAAACTCGTCTGTTACAAAGGGATTTCATTTTTTTAAACTTATTTGAACTCCTGACTTTTTATGTGTTCAAAATGCACCATTCAAAGCCACATCATCATTTTTCAATCCTTTCTGACTTCATTTGTTATTTTTCATGCATTTACTAATTATTTTGAGCTATAAGACCCTAAAATTGAAAAGCATTTCAAATGAACTCTGAAAAGGTTGAAAGTTGGCATGATATCATCATTTAATCCACATAGCATGTGCAAGAAAGTTGAGAGGGTTACGGCAAAAACTGGATGCACTTTGTGTACAAAACGGACAATCTCTTTCAAAGTATCAGGATTTCATCCGGAAACTCGTGTGTTACGAAGGGATTTCATTTTTTAAAACTTATTTGAACTCCTGACTTTTTGTGTGTTCAAAATGCACCATTCAAAGCCACATCATCATTTTTCAATCCTTTCTGACTTCATTTGTTATTTTTGATGCATTTACTAATTATTTTGAGCTATAAGACCGTAAAATTGAAAAGCATTTCAAATGAACTCTGAAAAGGTTGAAAGTTGGCATGATATCATCATTTCATCCACATAGCATGTGCAAGAAAGTTGAGAGGGTTACGGCAAAAACTGGATGCACTTCGTGTACAAAACGGACAATCTCTTTCAAAGTATCAGGATCTCATCCGGAAACTCATCTGTTACAAAGGGATTTCATTTTTTAGAACTTATTTGAACTCCTGACTTTTTATGTGTTCAAAATGCACCATTCAAAGCCACATCATCATTTTTCAATCCTTTCTGACTTCGTGTGTTATTTTTCATGCATTTACTAATTATTTTGAGCTATAAGGCCCTAAAATTGAAAAGCATTTCAAATGAACTCTGAAAAGGTTGAAAGTTGGCATGATATCATCATTTCATCAACATAGCATGTGCAAGAGAGTTGAGAGGGTTACGGCAAAAACTGGATGCACTTCGTGTACAAAACGGACAATCTCTTTCAAAGTATCAGGATCTCATCCGGAAACTCATCTGTTACAAAGGGATTTCATTTTTTAGAACTTATTTGAACTCCTGACTTTTTATGTGTTCAAAATGCACCATTCAAAGCCACATCATCATTTTTCAATCCTTTCTGACTTCGTGTGTTATTTTTCATGCATTTACTAATTATTTTGAGCTATAAGGCCCTAAAATTGAAAAGCATTTCAAATGAACTCTTAAAAGGTTGAAAGTTGGCATAGTATCATAATTTCATCCACATAGCATGTGCAAGAAAGTTGAGAGGGTTACGGCAAAAACTGGATGCACTTCGTGTACAAAACGGACAATCTCTTTCAAAGTATCAGCATTTCATCCGGAAACTCGTCTGTTACGAAGGGGTTTCATTTTTTAAAACTTAATTGAACTCCTGACTTTTTGTGTGTTCAAAATGCACCATTCAAAGCCACATCATCATTTTTCAATCCTTTCTGACTTCATTTGTTATTTTTCATGCATTTACTAATTATTTTGAGCTATAAGACCGTAAAATTGAAAAGCATTTCAAATGAACTCTGAAAAGGTTGAAAGTTGGCATGATATCATCATTTCATCCACATAGCATGTGCAAGAAAGTTGAGAGGGTTACGGCAAAAACTGGATGCACTTCGTGTACAAAACGGACAATCTCTTTCAAAGTATCAGGATCTCATCCGGAAACTCGTCTGTACAAAGGGATTTCATTTTTTAAAACTTATTTGAACTCCTGACTTTTTATGTGTTCAAAATGCACCATTCAAAGCCACATCATCATTTTTCAATCCTTTCTGACTTCATTTGTTATTTTTTATGCATTTACTAATTATTTTGAGCTATAAGACCGTAAAATTGAAAAGCATTTCAAATGAACTCTGAAAATGTTGAAAGTTGGCATGATATCATCATTTCATCCACATAGCATGTGCAAGAAAGTTGAGAGGGTTACGGCAAAAACTGGATGCACTTCGTGTACAAAACGGACAATCTCTTTCAAAGTATCAGGATCTCATCCGGAAACTCGTCTGTTACAAAGGGATTTCATTTTTTTCAACTTATTTGAACTACTGACTTTTTGTGTGTTCAAAATGCACCATTCAAAGCCACATCATCATTTTTCAATCCTTTCTGACTTCATTTGTTATTTTTCATGCATTTACTAATTATTTTGAGCTATAAGACCGTAAAATTGAAAAGCATTTCAAATGAACTCTTAAAAGGTTGAAAGTTGGCATAATATCATCATTTCATCCACATAGCATGTGCAAGAAAGTTGAGAGGGTTACGGCAAAAACTGGATGCACTTCGTGTACAAAACGGACAATCTCTTTCAAAGTATCAGGATCTCATCCGGAAACTCGTCTGTTACAAAGGGATTTCATTTTTTAAAACTTATTTGAACTACTTAATTTTTGTGTGTTGAAAATGCACCATTCAAAGCCACATCATCATTTTTCATTCCTTTCTGACTTCATTTGTCATCTTTCATGCATTTACTAATTATTTTGAGCTATAAGACCCTAAAATTGAAAAGCATTTCAAATGAACTCTGAAAAGGGTTAAAGTTGGCATGATATCATCATTTCATCAACATAGCATGTGCAAGAAAGTTGAGAGGGTTACGGCAAAAACTGGATGCACTTCGTGTACAAAACGGACAATCTCTTTCAAAGTATCGAGATTTCATCCGGAAACTCGTCTGTTACAAAGGGATTTCATTTTTTAAAACTTATTTGAACTACTGAATTTTTGTGTGTTCAAAATGCACCATTCAAAGCCACATCATCATTTTTCAATCCTTTCTGACTTCATTTGTTATTTTTCATGCATTTACTAATTATTTTGAGCTATAAGGCCCTAAAATTGAAAAGCATTTCAAATGAACTCTTAAAAGGCTGAAAGTTGGCATAGTATCATGATTTCATCCACATAGCATGTGCAAGAAAGTTGAGAGGGTTACGGCAAAAACTGGATGCACTTCGTGTACAAAACGGACAATCTCTTTCAAAGTATCAGGATTTCATCCGGAAACTCGTCTGTTACGAAGGGATTTCATTTTTTAAAACTTATTTGAACTCCTGACTTTTGGTGTGTTCAAAATGCACCATTCAAAGCCACATCATCATTTTTCAATCCTTTCTGACTTCATTTGTTATTTTTGATGCATTTACTAATTATTTTGAGCTATAAGACCGTAAAATTGAAAAGCATTTCAAATGAACTCTGAAAAGGTTGAAAGTTGGCATGATATCATCATTTCATCCACATAGCATGTGCAAGAAAGTTGAGAGGGTTACGGCAAAAACTGGATGCACTTCGTGTACAAAACGGACAATCTCTTTCAAAGTATCAGGATCTCATCCGGAAACTCGTCTGTTACAAAGGGATTTCATTTCTTAAAACTTATTTGAACTCCTGAATTTTTATGTGTTCAAAATGCACCATTCAAAGCCACATCATCATTTTTCAATCCTTTCTGACTTCATTTGTTATTTTTTATGCATTTAGTAATTATTTTGAGCTATAAGACCGTAAAATTGAAAAGCATTTCAAATGAACTCTTAAAAGGTTGAAAGTTGGCATAATATCATCATTTCATCCACATAGCATGTGCAAGAAAGTTGAGAGGGTTACGGCAAAAACTGGATGCACTTCGTGTACAAAACGGACAATCTCTTTCAAAGTATCAGGATCTCATCCGGAAACTCGTCTGTTACAAAGGGATTTCATTTTTTAAAACTTATTTGAACTACTTAATTTTTGTGTGTTGAAAATGCACCATTCAAAGCCACATCATCATTTTTCATTCCTTTCTGACTTCATTTGTCATTTTTCATGCATTTACTAATTATTTTGAGCTATAAGACCCTAAAATTGAAAAGCATTTCAAATGAACTCTGAAAAGGGTTAAAGTTGGCATGATATCATCATTTCATCAACATAGCATGTGCAAGAAAGTTGAGAGGGTTACGGCAAAAACTGGATGCACTTCGTGTACAAAACGGACAATCTCTTTCAAAGTATCAGGATCTCATCCGGAAACTCGTCTGTTACAAAGGGATTTCATTTCTTAAAACTTATTTGAACTCCTGAATTTTTATGTGTTCAAAATGCACCATTCAAAGCCACATCATCATTTTTCAATCCTTTCTGACTTCATTTGTTATTTTTTATGCATTTAGTAATTATTTTGAGCTATAAGACCGTAAAATTGAAAAGCATTTCAAATGAACTCTTAAAAGGTTGAAAGTTGGCATAATATCATCATTTCATCCACATAGCATGTGCAAGAAAGTTGAGAGGGTTACGGCAAAAACTGGATGCACTTCGTGTACAAAACGGACAATCTCTTTCAAAGTATCAGGATCTCATCCGGAAACTCGTCTGTTACAAAGGGATTTCATTTTTTAAAACTTATTTGAACTACTTAATTTTTGTGTGTTGAAAATGCACCATTCAAAGCCACATCATCATTTTTCATTCCTTTCTGACTTCATTTGTCATTTTTCATGCATTTACTAATTATTTTGAGCTATAAGACCCTAAAATTGAAAAGCATTTCAAATGAACTCTGAAAAGGGTTAAAGTTGGCATGATATCATCATTTCATCAACATAGCATGTGCAAGAAAGTTGAGAGGGTTACGGCAAAAACTGGATGCACTTCGTGTACAAAACGGACAATCTCTTTCAAAGTATCGAGATTTCATCCGGAAACTCGTCTGTTACAAAGGGATTTCATTTTTTAAAACTTATTTGAACTACTGAATTTTTGTGTGTTCAAAATGCACCATTCAAAGCCACATCATCATTTTTCAATCCTTTCTGACTTCATTTGTTATTTTTCATGCATTTACTAATTATTTTGAGCTATAAGACCGTAAAATTGAAAAGCATTTCAAATGAACTCTTAAAAGGTTGAAAGTTGGCATAATATCATCATTTCATCCACATAGCATGTGCAAGAAAGTTGAGAGGGTTACGGCAAAAACTGGATGCACTTCGTGTACAAACGGACAATCTCTTTCAAAGTATCAGGATCTCATCCGGAAACTCGTCTGTTACAAAGGGATTTCATTTTTAAAACTTATTTGAACTACTTAATTTTTGTGTGTTGAAAATGCACCATTCAAAGCCACATCATCATTTTTCATTCCTTTCTGACTTCATTTGTCATTTTTCATGCATTTACTAATTATTTTGAGCTATAAGACCCTAAAATTGAAAAGCATTTCAAATGAACTCTGAAAAGGGTTAAAGTTGGCATGATATCATCATTTCATCAACATAGCATGTGCAAGAAAGTTGAGAGGGTTACGGCAAAAACTGGATGCACTTCGTGTACAAAACGGACAATCTCTTTCAAAGTATCGAGATTTCATCCGGAAACTCGTCTGTTACAAAGGGATTTCATTTTTTAAAACTTATTTGAACTACTGAATTTTTGTGTGTTCAAAATGCACCATTCAAAGCCACATCATCATTTTTCAATCCTTTCTGACTTCATTTGTTATTTTTCATGCATTTACTAATTATTTTGAGCTATAAGGCCCTAAAATTGAAAAGCATTTCAAATGAACTCTTAAAAGGCTGAAAGTTGGCATAGTATCATGATTTCATCCACATAGCATGTGCAAGAAAGTTGAGAGGGTTACGGCAAAAACTGGATGCACTTCGTGTACAAAACGGACAATCTCTTTCAAAGTATCAGGATTTCATCCGGAAACTCGTCTGTTACGAAGGGATTTCATTTTTTAAAACTTATTTGAACTCCTGACTTTTGGTGTGTTCAAAATGCACCATTCAAAGCCACATCATCATTTTTCAATCCTTTCTGACTTCATTTGTTATTTTTGATGCATTTACTAATTATTTTGAGCTATAAGACCGTAAAATTGAAAAGCATTTCAAATGAACTCTGAAAAGGTTGAAAGTTGGCATGATATCATCATTTCATCCACATAGCATGTGCAAGAAAGTTGAGAGGGTTACGGCAAAAACTGGATGCACTTCGTGTACAAAACGGACAATCTCTTTCAAAGTATCAGGATCTCATCCGGAAACTCGTCTGTTACAAAGGGATTTCATTTCTTAAAACTTATTTGAACTCCTGAATTTTTATGTGTTCAAAATGCACCATTCAAAGCCACATCATCATTTTTCAATCCTTTCTGACTTCATTTGTTATTTTTTATGCATTTAGTAATTATTTTGAGCTATAAGACCCTAAAATTGAAAAGCATTTCAAATGAACTCTGAAAAGGTTGAAAGTTGGCATGATATCATCATTTCATCCACATAGCATGTGCAAGAAAGTTGAGAGGGTTACGGCAAAAACTGGATGCACTTCGTGTACAAAACGGACAATCTCTTTCAAAGTATCAGGATCTCATCCGGAAACTCGTCTGTACAAAGGGATTTCATTTTTTAAAACTTATTTGAACTCCTGACTTTTTATGTGTTCAAAATGCACCATTCAAAGCCACATCATCATTTTTCAATCCTTTCTGACTTCATTTGTTATTTTTTATGCATTTACTAATTATTTTGAGCTATAAGACCGTAAAATTGAAAAGCATTTCAAATGAACTCTGAAAATGTTGAAAGTTGGCATGATATCATCATTTCATCCACATAGCATGTGCAAGAAAGTTGAGAGGGTTACGGCAAAAACTGGATGCACTTCGTGTACAAAACGGACAATCTCTTTCAAAGTATCAGGATCTCATCCGGAAACTCGTCTGTTACAAAGGATTTCATTTTTTTCAACTTATTTGAACTACTGACTTTTTGTGTGTTCAAAATGCACCATTCAAAGCCACATCATCATTTTTCAATCCTTTCTGACTTCATTTGTTATTTTTCATGCATTTACTAATTATTTTGAGCTATAAGACCGTAAAATTGAAAGCATTTCAAATGAACTCTTAAAAGGTTGAAAGTTGGCATAATATCATCATTTCATCCACATAGCATGTGCAAGAAAGTTGAGAGGGTTACGGCAAAAACTGGATGCACTTCGTGTACAAAACGGACAATCTCTTTCAAAGTATCAGGATCTCATCCGGAACTCGTCTGTTACAAAGGGATTTCATTTTTAAAACTTATTTGAACTACTTAATTTTTGTGTGTTGAAAATGCACCATTCAAAGCCACATCATCATTTTTCATTCCTTTCTGACTTCATTTGTCATTTTTCATGCATTTACTAATTATTTTGAGCTATAAGACCCTAAAATTGAAAAGCATTTCAAATGAACTCTGAAAAGGGTTAAAGTTGGCATGATATCATCATTTCATCAACATAGCATGTGCAAGAAAGTTGAGAGGGTTACGGCAAAAACTGGATGCACTTCGTGTACAAAACGGGACAATCTCTTTCAAAGTATCGAGATTTCATCCGGAAACTCGTCTGTTACAAAGGGATTTCATTTTTTAAAACTTATTTGAACTACTGAATTTTTGTGTGTTCAAAATGCACCATTCAAAGCCACATCATCATTTTTCAATCCTTTCTGACTTCATTTGTTATTTTTCATGCATTTACTAATTATTTTGAGCTATAAGGCCCTAAAATTGAAAAGCATTTCAAATGAACTCTTAAAAGGCTGAAAGTTGGCATAGTATCATGATTTCATCCACATAGCATGTGCAAGAAGTTGAGAGGGTTACGGCAAAAACTGGATGCACTTCGTGTACAAAACGGACAATCTCTTTCAAAGTATCAGGATTTCATCCGGAAACTCGTCTGTTACGAAGGGATTTCATTTTTTAAAACTTATTTGAACTCCTGACTTTTTGTGTGTTCAAAATGCACCATTCAAAGCCACATCATCATTTTTCAATCCTTTCTGACTTCATTTGTTATTTTTGATGCATTTACTAATTATTTTGAGCTATAAGACCGTAAAATTGAAAAGCATTTCAAATGAACTCTGGAAAGGTTGAAAGTTGGCATGATATCATCATTTCATCCACATAGCATGTGCAAGAAAGTTGAGAGGGTTACGGCAAAAACTGGATGCACTTCGTGTACAAAACGGACAATCTCTTTCAAAGTATCAGGATCTCATCCGGAAACTCGTCTGTTACAAAGGGATTTCATTTCTTAAAACTTATTTGAACTCCTGACTTTTTATGTGTTCAAAATGCACCATTCAAAGCCACATCATCATTTTTCAATCCTTTCTGACTTCATTTGTTATTTTTTATGCATTTAGTAATTATTTTGAGCTATAAGACCCTAAAATTGAAAAGCATTTCAAATGAACTCTGAAAAGGTTGAAAGTTGGCATGATATCATCATTTCATCCACATAGCATGTGCAAGAAAGTTGAGAGGGTTACGGCAAAAACTGGATGCACTTCGTGTACAAAACGGACAATCTCTTTCAAAGTATCAGGATCTCATCCGGAAACTCGTCTGTTACAAAGGGATTTCATTTTTTAAACTTATTTGAACTCCTGACTTTTTATGTGTTCAAAATGCACCATTCAAAGCCACATCCTCATTTTTCAATCCTTTCTGACTTCATTTGTTATTTTTCATGCATTTACTAATTATTTGAGCTATAAGGCCCTAAAATTGAAAAGCATTTCAAATGAACTCTGAAAAGGTTGAAAGTTGGCATGATATCATCATTTCATCCACATAGCATGTGCAAGAAAGTTGAGAGGGTTACGGCAAAAACTGGATGCACTTCGTGTACAAAACGGACAATCTCTTTCAAAGTATCAGGATCTCATCCGGAAACTCATCTGTTACAAAGGGATTTCATTTTTTAGAACTTATTTGAACTCCTGACTTTTTATGTGTTCAAAATGCACCATTCAAAGCCACATCATCATTTTTCAATCCTTTCTGACTTCGTGTGTTATTTTTCATGCATTTACTAATTATTTTGAGCTATAAGGCCCTAAAATTGAAAAGCATTTCAAATGAACTCTTAAAAGGTTGAAAGTTGGCATAATATCATAATTTCATCCACATAGCATGTGCAAGAAAGTTGAGAGGGTTACGGCAAAAACTGGATGCACTTCGTGTACAAAACGGACAATCTCTTTCAAAGTATCAGCATTTCATCCGGAAACTCGTCTGTTACGAAGGGGTTTCATTTTTTAATACTTATTTGAACTCCTGAATTTTTGTGTGTTCAAAATGCACCATTTAAAGCCACATCATCATTTTTCAATCCTTTCTGACTTCATTTGTTATTTTTCATGCATTTACTAATTATTTTGAGCTATAAGACCGTAAAATTGAAAAGCATTTCAAATGAACTCTGAAAAGGTTGAAAGTTGGCATGATATCATCATTTCATCCACATAGCATGTGCAAGAAAGTTGAGAGGGTTACGGCAAAAACTGGATGCACTTCGTGTACAAAACGGACAATCTCTTTCAAAGTATCAGGATCTCATCCGGAAACTCGTCTGTTACAAAGGGATTTCATTTTTTAAAACTTATTTGAACTCCTGACTTTTTATGTGTTCAAAATGCACCATTCAAAGCCACATCATCATTTTTCAATCCTTTCTGACTTCATTTGTTATTTTTTATGCATTTACTAATTATTTTGAGCTATAAGACCGTAAAATTGAAAAGCATTTCAAATGAACTCTGAAAATGTTGAAAGTTGGCATGATATCATCATTTCATCCACATAGCATGCGCAAGAAAGTTGAGAGGGTTACGGCAAAAACTGGATGCACTTCGTGTACAAAACGGACAATCTCTTTCAAAGTATCAGGATCTCATCCGGAAACTCGTCTGTTACAAAGGGATTTCATTTTTTTCAACTTATTTGAACTACTGACTTTTTGTGTGTTCAAAATGCACCATTCAAAGCCACATCATCATTTTTCAATCCTTTCTGACTTCATTTGTTATTTTTCATGCATTTACTAATTATTTTGAGCTATAAGACCGTAAAATTGAAAAGCATTTCAAATGAACTCTTAAAAGGTTGAAAGTTGGCATAATATCATCATTTCATCCACATAGCATGTGCAAGAAAGTTGAGAGGGTTACGGCAAAAACTGGATGCACTTCGTGTACAAAACGGACAATCTCTTTCAAAGTATCAGGATCTCATCCGGAAACTCGTCTGTTACAAAGGGATTTCATTTTTTAAAACTTATTTGAACTACTTAATTTTTGTGTGTTGAAAATGCACCATTCAAAGCCACATCATCATTTTTCAATCCTTTCTGACTTCATTTGTCATTTTTCATGCATTTACTAATTATTTTGAGCTATAAGACCCTAAAATTGAAAAGCATTTCAAATGAACTCTGAAAAGGTTGAAAGTTGGCATGATATCATCATTTCATCCACATAGCATGTGCAAGAAAGTTGAGAGGGTTACGGCAAAAACTGGATGCACTTCGTGTACAAAACTGACAATCTCTTTCAAAGTATCAAGATTTCATCCGGAAACTCGTCTGTTACAAAGGGATTTCATTTTTTAAAACTTATTTGAACTACTGAATTTTTGTGTGTTCAAAATGCACCATTCAAAGCCACATCATCATTTTTCAATCCTTTCTGACTTCATTTGTTATTTTTCATGCATTTACTAATTATTTTGAGCTATAAGGGCCTAAAATTGAAAAGCATTTCAAATGAACTCTTAAAAGGCTGAAAGTTGGCATAATATCATGATTTCATCCACATAGCATGTGCAAGAAAGTTGAGAGGGTTACGGCAAAAACTGGATGCACTTCGTGTACAAAACGGACAATCTCTTTCAAAGTATCAGGATTTCATCCGGAAACTCGTCTGTTACGAAGGGATTTCATTTTTTAAAATTTATTTGAACTCCTGACTTTTTATGTGTTCAAAATGCACCATTCAAAGCCACATCATCATTTTTCAATCCGTTCTGACTTCATTTGTTATTTTTTATGCATTTACTAATTATTTTGAGCTACAAGGCCCTAAAATTGAAAAGCATTTCAAATGAACTCTTAAAAGGTTGAAAGTTGGCATGATATCATCATTTCATCCACATAGCATGTGCAAGAAAGTTGAGACGGTTACGGCAAAAACTGGATGCACTTCGTGTACAAAACGGATAATCTCTTTCAAAGTATTAGGATCTCATCCGGAAACTCGTCTGTTACAAAGAGATTTCATTTTTTAAAACTTATTTGAACTCCTGACTTTTTATGTGTTCAAAATGCACCATTCAAAGCCACATCATCATTTTTCAATCCTTTCTGACTTCATTTGTTATTTTTCATGCATTTACTAATTATTTTGAGCTATAAGGCCCTAAAATTGAAAAGCATTTCAAATGAACTCTGAAAAGGTTGAAAGTTGGCATGATATCATCATTTCATCCACATAGCATGTGCAAGAAAGTTGAGAGGGTTACGGCAAAAACTGGATGCACTTCGTGTACAAAACGGACAATCTCTTTCAAAGTATCAGGATCTCATCCGGAAACTCGTCTGTTACAAAGGGATTTCATTTTTTAGAACTTATTTGAACTCCTGACTTTTTATGTGTTCAAAATTCACCATTCAAAGCCACATCATCATTTTTCAGTCCTTTCTGACTTCATGTGTTATTTTTCATGCATTTACTAATTATTTTGAGCTATAAGGCCCTAAAATTGAAAAGCATTTCAAATGAACTCTTAAAAGGTTGAAAGTTGGCATAATATCATCATTTCATCCACATAGCATGTGCAAGAAAGTTGAGAGGGCTACGGCAAAAACTGGATGCACTTCGTGTACAAAACGGACAATCTCTTTCAAAGTATCAGGATCTCATCCGGAAACTCGTCTGTTACAAAGGGATTTCATTTTTTAAAACTTATTTGAACTACTGACTTTTTGTGTGTTCAAAATGCACCATTCAAAGCCACATCATCATTTTTCAATCCTTTCTGAATTCATTTGTTATTTTTCATGCATTTACTAATTATTTTCAGCTATAAGACCCTAAAATTGAAAAGAATTTCAAATGAACTCTTAAAAGGTTGAAAGTTGGCATAATATCATCATTTCATCCACATAGCATTTGCAAGAAAGTTGAGAGGGTTACAGCAAAAACTGGATGCACTTCGTGTACAAAACGGACAGTCTCTTTCAAAGTATCAGGATCTCATCCGGAAACTCGTCTGTTACAAAGGGATTTCATTTTTTAAAACTTATTTGAACTCCTGACTTTTTGTGTGTTTCGAAATGCACCATTCAAAGCCACATCATCACTTTTCAATCCTTTCTGACTTCATTTGTTATTTTTCATGCATTTACTAATTATTTTGAGCTATAAGACCGTAAAATTGAAAAGCATTTCAAATGAACTCTGAAAAGGTTGAAAGTTGGCATGATATCATCATTTCATCCACATAGCATGTACAAGAAAGTTGACAGGGTTACGGCAAAAACTGGATGCACTTCGTGTCAAAACGGACAATCTCTTTCAAAGTATCAGGATCTCATCCGGAAACTCGTCTGTTACAAAGGGATTTCATTTTTTAGAACTTATTTGAACTCTTGACTTTTTATGTGTTCAAAATGCACCATTCAAAGCCACATCATCATTTTTCAATCCTTTCTGACTTCATTTGTTATTTTTCATGCATTTACTTATTATTTTGAGCTATAAGGGCCTAAAATTGAAAAGCATTTCAAATGAACTCTTAAAAGGCTGAAAGTTGGCATGATATCATGATTTCATGCACATAGCATGTGCAAGAAAGTTGAGAGGGTTACGGCAAAAACTGGATGCACTTCGTGTACAAAACGGACAATCTCTTTCAAAGTATCAGGATTTCATCCGGAAACTCGTCTGTTACGAAGGGATTTCATTTTTTAAAACTTATTTGAACTCTTGACTTTTTATGTGTTCAAAATGCACCATTCAAAGCCACATCATCATTTTTCAATCCTTTCTGACTTCATTTGTTATTTTTTATGCATTTACTAATTATTTTGAGCTATAAGGCCCTAAAATTGAAAAGCATTTCAAATGAACTCTTAAAAGGTTGAAAGTTGGCATGATATCATCATTTCATCCACATAGCATGTGCAAGAAAGTTGAGAGGGTTACGGCAAAAACTGGATGCACCTCGTGTACAAAACGGATAATCTCTTTCAAAGTATTAGGATATCATCCGGAAACTCGTCTGTTACAAAGAGATTTCATTTTTTAAAACTTATTTGAACTCCTGACTTTTTATGTGTTCAAAATGCACCATTCAAAGCACATCATCATTTTTCAATCCTTTCTGACTTCATTTGTTATTTTTCATGCATTTACTAATTATTTTGAGCTATAAGACCCTAAAATTGAAAAGCATTTCAAATGAACTCTGAAAAGGTTGAAAGTTGGCATGATATCATCATTTCATCCACATAGCATGTGCAAGAAAGTTGAGAGGGTTACGGCAAAAACTGGATGCACTTCGTGTACAAAACGGACAATCTCTTTCAAAGTATCAGGATCTCATCCGGAAACTCGTCTGTTACAAAGGGATTTCATTTTTTAGAACTTATTTGAACTCCTGACTTTTTATGTGTTCAAAATGCACCATTCAAAGCCACATCATCATTTTTCAGTCCTTTCTGACTTCATGTGTTATTTTTCATGCATTTACTAATTATTTTGAGCTATAAGGCCCTAAAATTGAAAAGCATTTCAAATGAACTCTTAAAAGGTTGAAATTTGGCATAATATCATCATTTCATCCACATAGCATGTGCAAGAAAGTTGAGAGGGCTACGGCAAAAACTGGATGCACTTCGTGTACAAAACGGACAATCTCTTTCAAAGTATCAGGATCTCATCCGGAAACTCGTCTGTTACAAAGGGATTTCATTTTTTAAAACTTATTTGAACTACTGACTTTTTGTGTGTTCAAAATGCACCATTCAAAGCCACATCCTCATTTTTCAATCCTTTCTGACTTCATTTGTTATTTTTTATGCATTTACTAATTATTTTGAGCTATAAGACCCTAAAATTGAAAAGAATTTCAAATGAACTCTTAAAAGGTTGAAAGTTGGCATAATATCATCATTTCATCCACATAGCATTTGCAAGAAAGTTGAGAGGGTTACAGCAAAAACTGGATGCACTTCGTGTACAAAACGGACAATCTCTTTCAAAGTATCAGGATCTCATCCGGAAACTCGTCTGTTACAAAGGGATTTCATTTTTTAAAACTTATTTGAACTCCTGAATTTTTGTGTGTTCAAAATGCACCATTCAAAGCCACATCATCATTTTTCAATCCTTTCTGACTTCATTTGTTATTTTTCATGCATTTACTAATTATTTTGAGCTATAAGACCCTAAAATTGAAAAGCATTTCAAATGAACTCTGAAAAGGTTGAAAGTTGGCATGATATCATCATTTCGTCCACATAGCATGTGCAAGAAAGTCGAGAGGGTTACGGCAAAAACAGGATGCACTTCATGTACAAAACGGACAATCTCTTTCAAAGTATCAGGATTTCATCCGGAAACTCGTCTGTTACAAAGGGATTTCATTTTTTAAAACTTATTTGAACTCCTGACTTTTTGTGTGTTCAAAATGCACCATTCAAAGCCACATCATCACTTTTCAATCCTTTCTGACTTCATTTGTTATTTTTCATGCATTTACTTATTATTTTGAGCTATAAGACCGTAAAATTGAAAAGCATTTCAAATGAACTCTGAAAAGGTTGAAAGTTGGCATGATATCATCATTTCATCCACATAGCATGTGCAAGAAAGTTGAGAGGGTTACGGCAAAAACGGGATGCACTTCGTGGACGAAACGGACAATCTCTTTCAAAGTATCAGGATCTCATCCGGAAACTCGTCTGTTACAAAGGGATTTCATTTTTTAAAACTTATTTGAACTACTTACTTTTTGTGTGTTCAAAATGCACCATTCAAAGCCACATCATCATTTTTCAATCCTTTCTGACTTCATTTGTTATTTTTCATGCATTTACTAATTATTTTGAGCTATAAGACCCTAAAATTGAAAAGAATTTCAAATGAACTCTTAAAAGGTTGAAAGTTGGCATGATA
Organism: Aegilops tauschii subsp. strangulata; assembly: GCF_002575655.3. Classification (NCBI taxonomy): domain Eukaryota; kingdom Viridiplantae; phylum Streptophyta; class Magnoliopsida; order Poales; family Poaceae; genus Aegilops; species Aegilops tauschii. Next base: position 10,765 of record NW_027333397.1, on the reverse strand, counting down.
TCATCATTTCATCCACATAGCATGTGCAAGAAAGTTGAGAGGGTTACAGCAAAAACTGGATGCACTTCGTGGACGAAACGGACAATCTCTTTCAAAGTATCAGGATCTCATCCGGAAACTCGTCTGTTACAAAGGGATTTCATTTTTTAGAACTTATTTGAACTCCTGAATTTTTGTGTGTTCAAAATGCACCATTCAAAGCCACATCATCATTTTTCAATCCTTTCTGACTTCATTTGTTATTTTTCATGCATTTACTAATTATTTTGAGCTATAAGACCCTAAAATTGAAAAGCATTTCAAATGAACTCTGAAAAGGTTGAAAGTTGGCATGATATCATCATTTCGTCCACATAGCATGTGCAAGAAAGTTGAGAGGGTTACGGCAAAAACAGGATGCACTTCATGTACAAAACGGACAATCTCTTTCAAAGTATCAGGATTTCATCCGGAAACTCGTCTGTTACAAAGGGATTTCATTTTTTAAAACTTATTTGAACTCCTGACTTTTTGTGTGTTCAAAATGCACCATTCAAAGCCACATCATCACTTTTCAATCCTTTCTGACTTCATTTGTTATTTTTCATGCATTTACTAATTATTTTGAGCTATAAGACCCTAAAATTGAAAAGCATTTCAAATGAACTCTGAAAAGGTTGAAAGTTGGCATGATATCATCATTTCATCCACATAGCATGTACAAGAAAGTTGAGAGGGTTACGGCAAAAACTGGATGCACTTCGTGTACAAAACGGACAATCTCTTTCAAAGTATCAGGATCTCATCCGGAAACTCGTCTGTTACAAAGGGATTTCATTTTTTTAAACTTATTTGAACTCCTGACTTTTTATGTGTTCAAAATGCACCATTCAAAGCCACATCATCATTTTTCAATCCTTTCTGACTTCATTTGTTATTTTTCATGCATTTACTAATTATTTTGAGCTATAAGGCCCTAAAATTGAAAAGCATTTCAAATGAACTCTGAAAAGGTTGAAATTTGGCATGATATCATCATTTCATCCACATAGCATGTGCAAGAAAGTTGAGAGGGTTACGGCAAAAACTGGATGCACTTCGTGTACAAAACGGACAATCTCTTTCAAAGTATCAGGATTTCATCCGGAAACTCGTCTGTTACGAAGGGATTTCATTTTTTAAAACTTATTTGAACTCTTGACTTTTTATGTGTTCAAAATGCACCATTCAAAGCCACATCATCATTTTTCAATCCTTTCTGACTTCATTTGTTATTTTTTATGCATTTACTAATTATTTTGAGCTATAAGGCCCTAAAATTGAAAAGCATTTCAAATGAACTCTTAAAAGGTTGAAAGTTGGCATGATATCATCATTTCATCCACATAGCATGTGCAAGAAAGTTGAGAGGGTTACGGCAAAAACTGGATGCACCTCGTGTACAAAACGGATAATCTCTTTCAAAGTATTAGGATCTCATCCGGAAACTCGTCTGTTACAAAGAGATTTCATTTTTTAAAACTTATTTGAACTCCTGACTTTTTATGTGTTCAAAATGCACCATTCAAAGCACATCATCATTTTTCAATCCTTTCTGACTTCATTTGTTATTTTTCATGCATTTACTAATTATTTTGAGCTATAAGGCCCTAAAATTGAAAAGCATTTCAAATGAACTCTGAAAAGGTTGAAAGTTGGCATGATATCATCATTTCATCCACATAGCATGTGCAAGAAAGTTGAGAGGGTTACGGCAAAAACTGGATGCACTTCGTGTACAAAACGGACAATCTCTTTCAAAGTATCAGGATCTCATCCGGAAACTCGTCTGTTACAAAGGGATTTCATTTTTTAGAACTTATTTGAACTCCTGACTTTTTATGTGTTCAAAATGCACCATTCAAAGCACATCATCATTTTTCAATCCTTTCTGACTTCATGTGTTATTTTTCATGCATTTACTAATTATTTTGAGCTATAAGGCCCTAAAATTGAAAAGCATTTCAAATGAACTCTTAAAAGGTTGAAAGTTGGCATAATATCATCATTTCATCCACATAGCATGTGCAAGAAAGTTGAGAGGGCTACGGCAAAAACTGGATGCACTTCGTGTACAAAACAGACAATCTCTTTCAAAGTATCAGGATCTCATCCGGAAACTCGTCTGTTACAAAGGGATTTCATTTTTTAAAACTTATTTGAACTCCTGACTTTTTGTGTGTTCAAAATGCACCATTCAAAGCCACATCCTCATTTTTCAATCCTTTCTGACTTCATTTGTTATTTTTGATGCATTTACTAATTATTTTGAGCTATAAGACCCTAAAATTGAAAAGCATTTCAAATGAACTCTGAAAAGGTTGAAAGTTGGCATGATATCATCATTTCATCCACATAGCATGTGCAAGAAAGTTGAGAGGGTTACGGCAAAAACTGGATGCACTTCGTGTACAAAACGGACAATCTCTTTCAAAGTATCAGGATCTCATCCGGAAACTCGTCTGTTACAAAGGGATTTCATTTTTTAAAACTTATTTGAACTACTGACTTTTTGTGTGTCAAAATGCACCATTCAAAGCCACATCATCATTTTTCAATCCTTTATGACTTCATTTGTTATTTTTCATGCATTTACTAATTATTTTGAGCTATAAGACCCTAAAATTGAAAAGCATTTCAAATGAACTCTGAAAAGGTTGAAAGTTGGCATGATATCATCATTTCATCCACATAGCATGTGCAAGAAAGTTGAGAGGGTTACGGCAAAAACTGGATGCACTTCGTGTACAAAACGGACAATCTCTTTCAAAGTATCAGGATCTCATCCGGAAACTCGTCTGTTACAAAGGGATTTCATTTTTTTAAACTTATTTGAACTCCTGACTTTTTGTGTGTTCAAAATGCACCATTCAAAGCCACATCATCATTTTTCAATCCTTTCTGACTTCATTTGTTATTTTTCATGCATTTACTAATTATTTTGAGCTATAAGGCCCTAAAATTGAAAAGCATTTCAAATGAACTCTGAAAAGGTTGAAAGTTGGCATGATATCATCATTTCATCCACATAGCATGTGCAAGAAAGTTGAGAGGGTTACGGCAAAAACTGGATGCACTTCGTGTACAAAACGGACAATCTCTTTCAAAGTATCAGGATCTCATCCGGAAACTCGTCTGTTACAAAGGGATTCCATTTTTTAAAACTTATTTGAACTCCTGACTTTTTATGTGTTCAAAATGCACCATTCAAAGGCACATCATCATTTTTCAATCCTTTCTGACTTCATTTGTTATTTTTCATGCATTTACTAATTATTTTGAGCTATAAGACCCTAAAATTGAAAAGCATTTCAAATGAACTCTGAAAAGGTTGAAAGTTGGCATGATATCATCATTTCATCCACATAGCATGTGCAAGAAAGTTGAGAGGGTTACGGCAAAAACTGGATGCACTTCGTGTACAAAACGGACAATCTCTTTCAAAGTATCAGGATCTCATCCGGAAACTCGTCTGTTACAAAGGGATTCCATTTTTTAAAACTTATTTGAACTCCTGACTTTTTATGTGTTCAAAATGCACCATTCAAAGGCACATCATCATTTTTCAATCCTTTCTGACTTCATTTGTTATTTTTCATGCATTTACTAATTATTTTGAGCTATAAGACCCTAAAATTGAAAAGCATTTCAAATGAACTCTGAAAAGGTTGAAAGTTGGCATGATATCATCATTTCATCCACATAGCATGTGCAAGAAAGTTGAGAGGGTTACGGCAAAAACTGGATGCACCTCGTGTACAAAACGGATAATCTCTTTCAAAGTATTAGGATCTCATCCGGAAACTCGTCTGTTACAAAGAGATTTCATTTTTTAAAACTTATTTGAACTCCTGACTTTTTATGTGTTCAAAATGCACCATTCAAAGCACATCATCATTTTTCAATCCTTTCTGACTTCATTTGTTATTTTTCATGCATTTACTAATTATTTTGAGCTATAAGACCCTAAAATTGAAAAGCATTTCAAATGAACTCTGAAAAGGTTGAAAGTTGGCATGATATCATCATTTCATCCACATAGCATGTGCAAGAAAGTTGAGAGGGTTACGGCAAAAACTGGATGCACTTCGTGTACAAAACGGACAATCTCTTTCAAAGTATCAGGATCTCATCCGGAAACTCGTCTGTTACAAAGGGATTTCATTTTTTAGAACTTATTTGAACTCCTGACTTTTTATGTGTTCAAAATGCACCATTCAAAGCCACATCATCATTTTTCAGTCCTTTCTGACTTCATGTGTTATTTTTCATGCATTTACTAATTATTTTGAGCTATAAGGCCCTAAAATTGAAAAGCATTTCAAATGAACTATTAAAAGGTTGAAATTTGGCATAATATCATCATTTCATCCACATAGCATGTGCAAGAAAGTTGAGAGGGCTACGGCAAAAACTGGATGCACTTCGTGTACAAAACGGACAATCTCTTTCAAAGTATCAGGATCTCATCCGGAAACTCGTCTGTTACAAAGGGATTTCATTTTTTAAAACTTATTTGAACTACTGACTTTTTGTGTGTTCAAAATGCACCATTCAAAGCCACATCCTCATTTTTCAATCCTTTCTGACTTCATTTGTTATTTTTTATGCATTTACTAATTATTTTGAGCTATAAGACCCTAAAATTGAAAAGAATTTCAAATGAACTCTTAAAAGGTTGAAAGTTGGCATAATATCATCATTTCATCCACATAGCATTTGCAAGAAAGTTGAGAGGGTTACAGCAAAAACTGGATGCACTTCGTGTACAAAACGGACAATCTCTTTCAAAGTATCAGGATCTCATCCGGAAACTCGTCTGTTACAAAGGGATTTCATTTTTTAAAACTTATTTGAACTCCTGAATTTTTGTGTGTTCAAAATGCACCATTCAAAGCCACATCATCATTTTTCAATCCTTTCTGACTTCATTTGTTATTTTTCATGCATTTACTAATTATTTTGAGCTATAAGACCCTAAAATTGAAAAGCATTTCAAATGAACTCTGAAAAGGTTGAAAGTTGGCATGATATCATCATTTCGTCCACATAGCATGTGCAAGAAAGTTGAGAGGGTTACGGCAAAAACAGGATGCACTTCATGTACAAAACGGACAATCTCTTTCAAAGTATCAGGATTTCATCCGGAAACTCGTCTGTTACAAAGGGATTTCATTTTTTAAAACTTATTTGAACTCCTGACTTTTTGTGTGTTCAAAATGCACCATTCAAAGCCACATCATCACTTTTCAATCCTTTCTGACTTCATTTATTTTTCATGCATTTACTTATTATTTTGAGCTATAAGACCGTAAAATTGAAAAGCATTTCAAATGAACTCTGAAAAGGTTGAAAGTTGGCATGATATCATCATTTCATCCACATAGCATGTGCAAGAAAGTTGAGAGGGTTACGGCAAAAACGGGATGCACTTCGTGGACGAAACGGACAATCTCTTTCAAAGTATCAGGATCTCATCCGGAAACTCGTCTGTTACAAAGGGATTTCATTTTTTAAAACTTATTTGAACTACTTACTTTTTGTGTGTTCAAAATGCACCATTCAAAGCCACATCATCATTTTTCAATCCTTTCTGACTTCATTTGTTATTTTTCATGCATTTACTAATTATTTTGAGCTATAAGACCCTAAAATTGAAAAGAATTTCAAATGAACTCTTAAAAGGTTGAAAGTTGGCATGATATCATCATTTCATCCACATAGCATGTGCAAGAAAGTTGAGAGGGTTACAGCAAAAACTGGATGCACTTCGTGGACGAAACGGACAATCTCTTTCAAAGTATCAGGATCTCATCCGGAAACTCGTCTGTTACAAAGGGATTTCATTTTTTAGAACTTATTTGAACTCCTGAATTTTTGTGTGTTCAAAATGCACCATTCAAAGCCACATCATCATTTTTCAATCCTTTCTGACTTCATTTGTTATTTTTCATGCATTTACTAATTATTTTGAGCTATAAGACCCTAAAATTGAAAAGCATTTCAAATGAACTCTGAAAAGGTTGAAAGTTGGCATGATATCATCATTTCGTCCACATAGCATGTGCAAGAAAGTTGAGAGGGTTACGGCAAAAACAGGATGCACTTCATGTACAAAACGGACAATCTCTTTCAAAGTATCAGGATTTCATCCGGAAACTCGTCTGTTACAAAGGGATTTCATTTTTTAAAACTTATTTGAACTCCTGACTTTTTGTGTGTTCAAAATGCACCATTCAAAGCCACATCATCACTTTTCAATCCTTTCTGACTTCATTTGTTATTTTTCATGCATTTACTAATTATTTTGAGCTATAAGACCCTAAAATTGAAAAGCATTTCAAATGAACTCTGAAAAGGTTGAAAGTTGGCATGATATCATCATTTCATCCACATAGCATGTACAAGAAAGTTGAGAGGGTTACGGCAAAAACTGGATGCACTTCGTGTACAAAACGGACAATCTCTTTCAAAGTATCAGGATCTCATCCGGAAACTCGTCTGTTACAAAGGGATTTCATTTTTTTAAACTTATTTGAACTCCTGACTTTTTATGTGTTCAAAATGCACCATTCAAAGCCACATCATCATTTTTCAATCCTTTCTGACTTCATTTGTTATTTTTCATGCATTTACTAATTATTTTGAGCTATAAGGCCCTAAAATTGAAAAGCATTTCAAATGAACTCTGAAAAGATTGAAATTTGGCATGATATCATCATTTCATCCACATAGCATGTGCAAGAAAGTTGAGAGGGTTACGGCAAAAACTGGATGCACTTCGTGTACAAAACGGACAATCTCTTTCAAAGTATCAGGATTTCATCCGGAAACTCGTCTGTTACGAAGGGATTTCATTTTTTAAAACTTATTTGAACTCTTGACTTTTTATGTGTTCAAAATGCACCATTCAAAGCCACATCATCATTTTTCAATCCTTTCTGACTTCATTTGTTATTTTTTATGCATTTACTAATTATTTTGAGCTATAAGGCCCTAAAATTGAAAAGCATTTCAAATGAACTCTTAAAAGGTTGAAAGTTGGCATGATATCATCATTTCATCCACATAGCATGTGCAAGAAAGTTGAGAGGGTTACGGCAAAAACTGGATGCACCTCGTGTACAAAACGGATAATCTCTTTCAAAGTATTAGGATCTCATCCGGAAACTCGTCTGTTACAAAGAGATTTCATTTTTTAAAACTTATTTGAACTCCTGACTTTTTATGTGTTCAAAATGCACCATTCAAAGCACATCATCATTTTTCAATCCTTTCTGACTTCATTTGTTATTTTTCATGCATTTACTAATTATTTTGAGCTATAAGGCCCTAAAATTGAAAAGCATTTCAAATGAACTCTGAAAAGGTTGAAAGTTGGCATGATATCATCATTTCATCCACATAGCATGTGCAAGAAAGTTGAGAGGGTTACGGCAAAAACTGGATGCACTTCGTGTACAAAACGGACAATCTCTTTCAAAGTATCAGGATCTCATCCGGAAACTCGTCTGTTACAAAGGGATTTCATTTTTTAGAACTTATTTGAACTCCTGACTTTTTATGTGTTCAAAATGCACCATTCAAAGCACATCATCATTTTTCAATCCTTTCTGACTTCATGTGTTATTTTTCATGCATTTACTAATTATTTTGAGCTATAAGGCCCTAAAATTGAAAAGCATTTCAAATGAACTCTTAAAAGGTTGAAAGTTGGCATAATATCATCATTTCATCCACATAGCATGTGCAAGAAAGTTGAGAGGGCTACGGCAAAAACTGGATGCACTTCGTGTACAAAACAGACAATCTCTTTCAAAGTATCAGGATCTCATCCGGAAACTCGTCTGTTACAAAGGGATTTCATTTTTTAAAACTTATTTGAACTCCTGACTTTTTGTGTGTTCAAAATGCACCATTCAAAGCCACATCCTCATTTTTCAATCCTTTCTGACTTCATTTGTTATTTTTGATGCATTTACTAATTATTTTGAGCTATAAGACCCTAAAATTGAAAAGCATTTCAAATGAACTCTGAAAAGGTTGAAAGTTGGCATGATATCATCATTTCATCCACATAGCATGTGCAAGAAAGTTGAGAGGGTTACGGCAAAAACTGGATGCACTTCGTGTACAAAACGGACAATCTCTTTCAAAGTATCAGGATCTCATCCGGAAACTCGTCTGTTACAAAGGGATTTCATTTTTTAAAACTTATTTGAACTACTGACTTTTTGTGTGTCAAAATGCACCATTCAAAGCCACATCATCATTTTTCAATCCTTTATGACTTCATTTGTTATTTTTCATGCATTTACTAATTATTTTGAGCTATAAGACCCTAAAATTGAAAAGCATTTCAAATGAACTCTGAAAAGGTTGAAAGTTGGCATGATATCATCATTTCATCCACATAGCATGTGCAAGAAAGTTGAGAGGGTTACGGCAAAAACTGGATGCACTTCGTGTACAAAACGGACAATCTCTTTCAAAGTATCAGGATCTCATCCGGAAACTCGTCTGTTACAAAGGGATTTCATTTTTTTAAACTTATTTGAACTCCTGACTTTTTGTGTGTTCAAAATGCACCATTCAAAGCCACATCATCATTTTTCAATCCTTTCTGACTTCATTTGTTATTTTTCATGCATTTACTAATTATTTTGAGCTATAAGGCCCTAAAATTGAAAAGCATTTCAAATGAACTCTGAAAAGGTTGAAAGTTGGCATGATATCATCATTTCATCCACATAGCATGTGCAAGAAAGTTGAGAGGGTTACGGCAAAAACTGGATGCACTTCGTGTACAAAACGGACAATCTCTTTCAAAGTATCAGGATCTCATCCGGAAACTCGTCTGTTACAAAGGGATTCCATTTTTTAGAACTTATTTGAACTCCTGACTTTTTATGTGTTCAAAATGCACCATTCAAAGGCACATCATCATTTTTCAATCCTTTCTGACTTCATTTGTTATTTTTCATGCATTTACTAATTATTTTGAGCTATAAGACCCTAAAATTGAAAAGCATTTCAAATGAACTCTGAAAAGGTTGAAAGTTGGCATGATATCATCATTTCATCCACATAGCATGTGCAAGAAAGTTGAGAGGGTTACGGCAAAAACTGGATGCACTTCGTGTACAAAACGGATAATCTCTTTCAAAGTATCAGGATCTCATCCGAAAACTCGTCTGTTACAAAGGGATTTCATTTTTTTAAACTTATTTGAACTCCTAACTTTTTGTGTGTTCAAAATGCACCATTCAAAGCCACATCATCATTTTTCAATCCTTTCCGACTTCGTTTGTTATTTTTCATGCATTTACTAATTATTTTGAGCTATAAGACCCTAAAATTGAAAAGAATTTCAAATGAACTCTTAAAAGGTTGAAAGTTGGCATAATATCATCATTTCATCCAAATAGCATTTGCAAGAAAGTTGAGAGGGTTACAGCAAAAACTGGATGCACTTCGTGTACAAAACGGACAATCTCTTTCAAAGTATCAGGATCTCATCCGGAAACTCGTCTGTTACAAAGGGATTTCATTTTTTAAAACTTATTTGAACTCCTGACTTTTTGTGTGTTCAAAATGCACCATTCAAAGCCACATCATCATTTTTCAATCCCTTCTAACTTCATTTGTTATTTTTCATGCATTTACTAATTATTTTTAGCTATAAGACCCTAAAATTGAAAAGCATTTCAAATGAACTCTTAAAAGGCTGAAAGTTGGCATAATATCATGATTTCATCCACATAGCATGTGCAAGAAAGTTGAGAGGGTTACGGCAAAAACTGGATGCACTTCGTGTACAAAACGGACAATCTCTTTCAAAGTATCAGGATTTCATCCGGAAACTCGTCTGTTACGAAGGGATTTCATTTTTTAAACTTCTTTGAACTCCTGACTTTTTGTGTGTTCAAAATGCACCATTCAAAGCCACATCATCATTTTTCAATCCTTTCTGACTTCATTTGTTATTTTTGATGCATTTACTAATTATTTTGAGCTATAAGACCGTAAAATTGAAAAGCATTTCAAATGAACTCTGAAAAGGTTGAAAGTTGGCATGATATCATCATTTCATCCACATAGCATGTGCAAGAATGTTGAGAGGGTTACGGCAAAAACTGGATGCACTTCGTGTACAAAACGGACAATCTCTTTCAAAGTATCAGGATCTCATCCGGAAACTCGTCTGTTACAAAGGGATTTCATTTTTTAAAACTTATTTGAACTCCTGACTTTTTATGTGTTCAAAATGCACCATTCAAAGCCACATCATCATTTTTCAATCCTTTCTGACTTCATTTGTTATTTTTTATGCATTTACTAATTATTTTGAGCTATAAGACCCTAAAATTGAAAAGAATTTCAAATGAACTCTGAAAAGGTTGAAAGTTGGCATGATATCATCATTTCATCCACATACCATGTGCAAGAAAGTTGAGAGTTACGGCAAAAACTGGATGCACTTCTTGTACAAAACGGACAATCTCTTTCAAAGTATCAGGATCTCATCCGGAAACTCGTCTGTTACAAAGGGATTTCATTTTTTAAAACTTATTTGAACTCCTGACTTTTTATGTGTTCAAAATGCACCATTCAAAGCCACATCATCATTTTTCAATCCTTTCTGATTTCATTTGTTATTTTTTATGCATTTACTTATTATTTTGAGCTATAAGGCCGTAAAATTGAAAAGCATTTCAAATGAATTCTGAAAAGGTTGAAAGTTGGC